>NC_067493.1:43060519-43220519 GCF_947179515.1 Apodemus sylvaticus | reverse complement strand
AAAAGAATAAAAACTATTTTTTTAAAATTGCCCTCAAGACTCTTGATGCTGGTCAAACATGAAAGAGGTTACTGCCCAAAGACACCCAATTCTTGATTTGAAACTATTACTATGAAAATGCAGTCAAGTTTGACCAAAGGCTTACATTATGCTTGTACACTTCTTAACACTGATGTATAAGCAATGTTGAATTTTCAGACCCTGTTTGGTGAGAATAGAGGCCCGTTTACCTAGCAAATGAAATACGGGGATAAGCATGGCAGT
The DNA here is from genome assembly GCF_947179515.1 of Apodemus sylvaticus. Lineage (NCBI taxonomy): Eukaryota > Metazoa > Chordata > Mammalia > Rodentia > Muridae > Apodemus > Apodemus sylvaticus. The sequence goes on along the minus strand of NC_067493.1, from coordinate 43,220,255 downwards.
TGCGACAGAGAAAAGCACATTTGACCAAGATGGGCCCATGCTGATGGTGGCAATCATTTTGTTCCTAGACTTGCTAGGGGCCAGTCACAAGGGAAGGCAATAACAACATGACACTTTGTGAATGCTTCTGTATGTGCATGTGCATAAATATGTGTCCGTGCCTCAAGTGAATAGGTACACACATGTTTAAACATGAGTTCATATGTGTGCATAATTCGAAGGTCAGAAATTAACCTTGACTGTAGTCCTTTAGGACACATATAAATTGTTCCTTTGTTTTTTAAAAAAGTTTATTTATTTTAATATTTATGCATGCATGAATATGTGCATGTGAGTGCCAGTATCTGCAGAGGACAGAAGAGGTCACCAGATCCCTTGGATCTGGAGTTATAGACAGTTCTGAGCTTCTGTGTTGATGCAGGGAACCAGACTCTAACCTTAGGCCATTTCTTCAGCCTTCCCCAACCCTTCATCCATCTTGGATTTTGAGACAGTGTCTCTAACTGGCTTGGGAATCAGCAGTCAGGTTAGGCTGTCTGTCTGAGACCTGCGAGCTTGTTTCTATCCCTACCCCCCAAACTCTGGTGTCAGAGTGTGGCCATCAAGCCTAGTTTTACCATAAGTTTCCACAGGAATATAAAATGTTATAGTTTAGTAAATATATATTTTTTGTTTATGGAAGAAATACATTGCTTTCATGTTTTATAATTTCTGAACATGAAGAAAAGTCACACTATTCTTATTGGAATGTGGTGGTTTGTATATGCTTGCCCCAGGGAGTGGCACAATTAAAAGGTATAGCCTTCTTGGATTAGATGTGTCACTGTGGATGTGGGCTACAGGACTCTCATCCTAGTTGCCTGGGAACCAGCATTCTGCTAGCAGTCTTCAGACGGATGGAAAGGTAGAACTTTCAGCTCCTCCAGGGCTGTGCCTGCCTGGACACTGCCATTCTTCCCACCATGATGATAATGGACTGATCCTCCGAACCTGGAAGTTAGCCCAATTAAATGTTGTCCTTATACGCATTGCCTTGGTCATGGTGTCTGCTCACAGCAATGGAAACCCTAGTTAAGTTGCCCAGCCATCTCCCTAACTCCTTTATTTATATTTTCATCTCTGATAGCTGGAAGAATATCCACATACAAGGATTTTTCTCTCTTCCGTTTCAAGCCTGTTTTTTTGTTTCTCCTACACAACTCCTGTAGAACTCAGTAGTAGGGCATGTTCATATCAAGGAACACCCTAATACTAAACCCTTGATTGAGTTAACATAGTAAAGCAGGGATATCCCAGGAAACCCTTTCTACACCAGTATGACTAGTGTAACTCTACTGAGAATTGAGTTCAACCCTACATATCCTTCTAACCCTCCCCCATACACACTTAACCCCACATACCTGTACCCCTGGCCCTGGTGTGCACATAGCATCACACACTTGGAGATGTAAAACTGAGAAAACAGCAAAAAGATAACAGATGTCTTTCTTGCCTACTGTGCTAAAGTGGTGATTGTACCATAAGACAGTGCAGAGGTTCTCATCTCTGTGGCTAACTACTTGATGAGAGACAAATTAAGAGGGGTCAGTTTTTATCTGTGGGTGTGCAGTCTTAGGGACTATAGCCTATATGGAGAGAAGGTACTGTGGAAGTGGCATTGCTCACAGAAGCCAGGGGTTTGCAGTCTGGCTTCCTTACATCTCAGAGGACCAGCAATCAGAGTGGGACTAGAACTAAAGCCAGAATATGAAGCTCAAGTGTCTCCCCTGTGACAATGTGTTTGCTGGCTACATCCCAGGTCCTACAACAGTACAGACAGTGGGGGACCAAGATTCAAGACATGAGCCTGAGAGGACATTTCGCATTCAAGCTATAACATGTAAGATAGTATGCAGACCCAGAGAGTACCCTTTCCTCAGGACTGGGAGCTCATGCCAACAGCTTAAGCTTTAAGAAAACCTGCTTCTTTCTGTCTAGACCTTTAGACTGACAGCTGCACACACGCTCTCTCCTCTCAGAGGACCTGCATCCTCTCCCTCCAGAGCCTCTGCAGAGGGGCACACAGTTGGTACCCATGTTTCTTGAGTCCTCTCTCAACCCTGCCGCTTGAAGTGGGGTCCGGTTTCTGAGTTTTCAAGTCAGTCTATCTTCGTGTTGCTTAACAAAAGACCGTACTAAAGCCTGACAGTATTACTTCCCTTATTTCTATTTATACCAGAAGAGAAGCCTTTCAGGTTGTCCTTAATTAGGTCCCTCACAACGTCTGTAGCTCCAATCCTAGGATGATCCAGCACCATCCCCTGGCCTATACCAGAACTATACACATGTCTGTGTACGTACACAGACATACACACAAGCAAACACTCACATACAGAAAATAAAAATAAATCAATCTTTTTAAAAAAGAGCACTTGCAAATTCTTCTAACAATTATGCGACAGAGGTCCAAACTTTCATTTTCTGACCATATATCCGTATAACTTAAGTTCACTTTTACATGAATAATTATGTAAGAGGCTTATTTTCCCTCACTTAAAAAGAAGCAAACATTTGTGTTAATTGTGTGGGGGCATTTGGAGGTTGTTGGGAATGTTGAGGACTGTTTATTTCAGATATTTGTTCTTTTTCTTGCGTCCCCTCCTCTGCCTGTCTCCCCCTCTCTTTATCCCTCTCTCTCCATCCCCCTCTCTCCCATCTTCCTTTGCTCCTCTGCCTTCCCCTCATCCTCTTCTCTCACCCCTTTCTGTCTCTTCCTTTGTCTCTTTGCTGTTACTTGATATTCATCAAGAGCCACAGCAGTGTTTCGGTGAATGCACAAATGGTCCCTCCAAACTTCTATTTTCTCATAAAGGATGCTGGATTGCTTGTCTCTCATCAACGCCAAACAGAATTGAGCCTGCCTGGAGCAGGTTCATGGCAGTGGATTCTGGCTTGTGGAATGTTCACCTATGGATGCAGAGGGTGAGAACACAACTGGGAGTGAGGCTGGCTCTGATCTCTAGGTCTGAGGCGCCCTGGATTGCCGTATACTTGAAAGTTTTTTTTTTCATACTCTCCCCACAGAATGGACTGTTGCTCATTTGGAAACAAGTAGCCAGTCAGGACAGTGGGTTCAGGGAAGCCATCACACAATGGGTGGGGAAGGGGGGAGTGAGGTGTCCTTCTCAGTGGAGACCAACAGGGTAGAACAGTTTTCAGCATCTTTACAAAAAACATGCATGTGACTTTTAAATGTGAAATTCAAGGTACCGTGAATTCCACAAAAAATGAAAAGGGAATTCAGCTGGTTAAGGACTACACATCTACCCTCAATAGAACCACTGGATTGAACCCAGAAATATGTCCAACATCTGGAATATTTGTAAATAGTTGACAACAACCACTGGAACCAGTAAGTGCAGATCTGAGGTTGGTTAAAGCAATTCAAGTGTGTTGTTAAATGTTGTTTCATCCTCACTTGTAGGGGAAAAAAAAACAAAACAATGCCACGATACATAAACCCCAATAGGAAAACCAGTCCAGCATTGTTTGGGTGAATGGTCCATCAGGCCCTGATCCAGGGCCCCAGCCTCTCCCATCATGACCTCCATCAGCTATGACCATCCTCTAAGGCCACAGCATGGACAACACCTGTGTGGCTTCCACTGGGCAGGCCTGGACCTCATGCCTATCTTCCCTGCTCTCCTGGCTTCCTGGCAATCGGAAGAGAGGCATGCAGTGTAGGGCAGCTGTGTGCTCAAGAGGAAGAGCAAGCAGGCTTGTGTGCACTCTGCAGCTGGATGGTTGTTCAATCTCTGCTCGTAGCAGTCTTAAAAAGAAGCATCCCCAATATCTTCCAGTTTAATTAAAAGATGACTTGCGATTTTCGGTGAGAGAAAGAAGGGGTGTAAATGCCCCCAGCCATGCTTCTACCACGGTAGAGACATGGCTAAAGGCTTTTTTTTTTCCCACTAGTATGTTGTGGTCAAAAGGCATCTATGTATCGGGAAGGTCAGCAGCCGCCCTTTTCCAAGATGAGAAGGCAAAGGCCTATTGGAAAAGTTTGAAATGATACAAAAATTGCCTTTCAAGGCCAGGCTTCTCAAAGCGGCCTTTCCCTATTCTGAAGTGCTATAAAGCGCCGTTCTTTAAATGTGTAACAAAGTATCCAACAAAAGTGTCTACGGGAGCTAAAGGAAGGTTCAGAGAGGCCACCTAACAGTATCACTATTGTTGCAGTCACACATCATTGCAAGCTTGAAATGGAAAACAATGCTTGCCACACACCAGGTACTGTGCCGCGCAGCCCACCTCCAAGGCTCTTAAAACCCTGTAAACAGTCCTGTGATCTCCATGTTAAATGTGAGAAAATATAAGATACGGTGAGCATGAGAAAACCCTTCCTGGCCTGGAGACATGGCTCCGTGGTTTAGAGCACTTGTAGCTCTTGCAGAGGAGCCAGCTTCGTTTCCCAGCATCCACATGGCTGCTCACAACTAGAGTCGTCTTTAACTATAGTTCTGGGGGGACCTGATGCACTCTTATGGCATCCATGTGCACCAGGCACACATTCTGTTCACAGAGATTACACTCAAAACACATATGATGTAGATCACACACACACACACACACAGAGAGAAAGAGAGAGGGGGGGAGGGAGGAGCTAGAGAGCTGGCTCAGCAGTTAAGAGCACTGGTTGCTTTTGCAGAAAACCTAGCTGTGGGTCACGGCACCCACCTGGTGGCACACAACTCTCTATAATTCCAGGCCCAGAGAATCTGGTGCCCTCTTTTAGCCTCTTATGGCACTGGAGATATGTGGTACCCAGACAAATACGCTGGCAAACACTCACGCAATACAATAACAATACATAAATCTCTTTTAAAAGACCAGTCTTGGGGGCTGGAGATGATTAAGCACTTATGAGCACTTAAGTGCTCTTCTAGAGGACCTAGGTATGCTCCCCAGTACCAACATGGCGGCTCACAACCATCTAACTCCAGTTCTGGAGATAGGGCATCCTTTTCTGGCCTCCATGAGCCGTAAACGTGCATATGGTGCACATATATACATGCAGGCAAACCATGTAAAATAAAAAAAAATAATTAAAGTTTTCCCGTTCCCTCTCTCCTCTTTTCTTCCCTCTTTAGATTAAATTCAGGTTTTTATGAATTCTGATCAAACACTCTGCTACTAGAGTATATCTTCATCCACCACCATCAAGAAAATATATCCTATGTGCCCAGAGTCCTTAAGGAGAAGCAGGAATGTGAACTGAAGTCCCCAGCCGATGCTTATACATGTTCCTGGCTTTCATTTCTATTCACGCACCACACCTGAGATGCAGACTTCTTGCAAACTGTCTTCTCCAGTTGGGTTCAGCTCTGCATAGATAGATCTTCCTGGCTCACTTGCGTGGAAGCACCTGAAGAGCGCCTGGCAGGACAGATAGATGAATGCTTTGCAGATGCAAAGGCAAATTGCCTCAGCCCATAGACTCTTGATTATTTCTTTCCATTCACCTTGACTTTCTGCGTTTCCCGCATCCATCCACTATTGCTTTTATTTTCTTTCAATAAATTGTACTACCTTTGCAAAGTTGGCTTTATCTTAACTGACAACTAAAAATTGTACACATTTATTTGGTGGTACATATTTTCATTATGATTCCACAATGATCAAATGAAACTAATTAACATGCCTAGCAACCATTTCTCGTGGTGCCGCCATTTAAAGTCTCTGTCAGCCAGTTTAAAATGTATCACATATGCTTTCCTGGGTGTGCCTCTCCCAATCACTTATTTCTTGCAGCCAAAGGTTAAGAGAGACACGGGCTGATGAGTTGTTTAAATGTGGTCTGAATTATTGGGTGATGCAAACGCAACCACTCTGTGTGGTCAAGGGTCTCATTATTTAGACTTGGTGTTTGTGAATTCATCCACTTGATAAAAATTTCTTTAGAGCCCTGTTAGGGGTTGACTGTGAAGTGTGCTTGTCAGGGGTTGAAGGCTTGGTCCTCAGCTAGTGAATGCACCTCTGAGATTGTTGAGTCCTGAGCACTCTGACCTAATCAATGGATTGATTCACATGTGGATTCATAATTGGATAACTTTGGCAAGTGGTTGAGATTTGGCTAGGGGTAGGGTTGGTGTGGTAAAAAATAAAAATATTAAAAAAATCTTGGTGTGGGGTTTCTACCTGCCTGTAACTGGCTGGTTTTGTGTGCCAACTTGACACAAGCTGGAGTTACTACAGAGAAAGGAGCTTCAGTTGGAGAAGTGCCTTCATGAGCTCCAGCTGTGGGGCATTTTCTCAATTAGTGATCAAGTGGGGGGAGGGCCCCTTGTGGGTAGAGCCATCCCTGGGCTGGTAGTCTTGGGTTCTATAAGAAAGCAAGCTGAGCAAGCCAGGGGAAGCCCTTCGTGGCCTCTGCATTAGCTTCTGCTTCCTGACCTGCTTGAGTTCCAGTCCTGACCTCCTTTGGTAATGAACGACAGTGTGGAATTGTAAGCTGAATAAACCCTTTCCCCAACTTGCTTCTTGGTCATGATGTTTTTGTCTAGGAATAGAAACCCTGACTAAGACACTGTCTTAGACATTTATGTTCCTGGATGAAAGACACACACAGCTTTTACACTTTTAAATATGCCTACCATCCATGGGTTAGACTCTACCTTCCCATCACTCAGCATTTACTATACTCCATCTGGGCTGCTCTCAACTCCAACCAGGCCATGTTCTCTTGGCCCTGAGCCCACGGTGGCTCTCTCTCTCCTGCACATTCTTCTATCTCACGGTGTCTTCTCTCACCCCTTCCTTGTGATTCTCAAGCCCAGGAACCTAAACCCCACCTATGTCTCTTTCCCTAGCTATTGGCTATTGGCACCTTTATTCCCAAATCAGAATTAACTTGGGAGCAGGGTTCCAGGGGTTCAGTCCAGACTCCAGGTTTTGCCCATGTTAATGTTACAATAGAGAGTAAAACACAAAGTCTCAACTGGTAGAGCCTCATTGAAGAAGACAGGTCATGTCTTTGGGGCTGGAACATGTCCAGGGCTTCTTCCTCCCTCCCTCTCTGCTTGCTGGATGCCATGAGGTGATGCTATGCCCTGTCAGGTCATCCCTAGCATGATACTTGGCTTATTATAGGCTCACAACCATGGAGGCCAGAGACCAGGAAGCGAAATCTCCAATATATATATATATATAATACTTTTATATTATTATCCTTAGGTATTTGCCACCATGACAAAAATCTATTACAAGTCTCAAAACTAGCACTGATGATAATTTGATGTTTATGTGTGACATAGGCAGACAAGAAAACAAAAACAAAAACTTCATATCTAAAAACTTCATATCTTCTGGCATGCACACTCCCACCACCCCACCTAAATTGTACAAAATGACATCATATTTTTTGTTCAGGTTTCCCATTATAACCCTCCTCTCTGCAAGCTATTTAGTGTAATTTCTTTCAATTTATATACTTTTGTTGGTGGCTTTACTTGTTAACAGATTTGACAAGTAGGGCAAATATGTTGTCTAGTGCAAGAAAACAAATCTCTGTCCTCTGGCTAGAAGGAAGATGTCTTCCTTAGGTTCACATTGTCACGGTATTGGCCATGAGTCTGGTATCAATCTACAACATATAGTAAATTATGATTTTAACAGGAGCACGCATGAAATAAGACAATATGCTGAGAGGAGGCTCACAGAAACCAATTAGCTGCATTTTATCCAGGAAATAAATAGTTCTTCATTACTAGTTAATGGTCCAAGATGACCTTCATGGAGAAAAGCTACCATGGTGGGAGGCAGGGAGTGTTGGAGAGGGCTTGTGGAAGGACCCAAAGTCACCACTAGATGTAAGGAATGAATTCAGTAGGTCCGTTATGCACTATATAGCCAATGGTGATGCCTTGTGAGTGCTATTGAGAGGTATAAAGAAGACTGGAGAAATGGTTCAGCGGCTGAGAGTGCTGGCTGCTTTTGCAGGCGACTCTAGTTTATTCTCAGTGTCCATAGAACATAGCTCTTGGCTCGCAAATACATCTAACTCCAGCTCCCAGAGGATCTGGCACCCTCTTCTGGCTTCTGTAGGCACTGTACTCATGTGCACACACACACACACACACACACACACACACACACACACACACACACAATACACATATTTAAAGATAAAATACATCTTTAAAAGAGGGATGGAGAGGTGGCTTAGCAGTTCAGAATACTTATTACTTTTCCAGAAGACCTAAATTCAGTGGTAGGATGCTCTGTAATTGCAGTTCCTGGGGCTCTGACACCCTCTTCTGGCCTCTGTGGGTACTACATGCACATAGTGTACAGATGCAGGTAAACACTTTAAGATTAAAAAAAAATCTTAAAATTGTTTTAAAAAATAAAAGTTGCTAAGAGAACAGATTTTAAATGTTCTTCCCCCACCCTTAATTATATATGAGGTAATGCATGATGTTAATTAGCCAGATTTAGGAAGCATGTGTATTTCAAAAACACCATGCGTTTACACTGTAACCATGTGCAATTATCTTTACCTCTATCAATTAAAACCATTCTCAAAATAAAATAAGCATCACGAAATAATTAATTAAAGTATAAGAAAATTAAAAAAACAAAAAGTATAATAAAAAGAAAATGAAACAGCGTATGGAAACAGCAGGCAGGGTGGGGAGGGGCAGGTTATTTCTAGAGTTTCCTGTCTCTTCAGTTTCGGATGCAAAGACCCTGAAAGTTGGTTCGTTGTTATTAGGATTCTCTGGATTCCTGGGTGAGCTCATTCTTTGCAGTGTACTGGCTGCTATGGCAGAGATGGGCTCACTAAAACTGTAACAACTGAGCTCTTAAAGGCCAGGTTATTATCAGCTTCGTGCATAGGGCAGCCTGCCTCCTTCTCCGGTGCCTGGGTTATTTATTGTCCATAATCCACATAGGCATTTTGATGACATGGTGAGTCGAGCTTTATAGCCTGTTCACTGAGCTAATTTCTCATGGTGCATTTTATCCATCCATCCCATTGAGTTAGCCCCTACTCCACTGACATTTCTAGGTAGCTCCTTGATCCTTCTTGCATCTTTCTGTTGTCTGGAAAGTGTTTGGGCAAGTGGGTGTCATGGTCTAGGGGCCCCGTGGAAGCTGAGGGAGGCTTCCTTACTGCCCCAATAGTAGGAGTGCTCATGTCCATTGCCATACCCTGTGACACAACATAGAGGATCCTAGCAAAGTAGTGGAACCACAGAATGGGCCAGAACAGGGCGGTGGCTGCTTCCTCCGAGTGTATGGAAAATTCCCTCAGGTGCTGGCAGCCTGGCACTTCCCCATTGTGCCAGTGGGACAGGTGACTGCACCAGAGTTCCTGCGATTCTCCATTGGATCAAAGGCTATATAAAAAACCAAAACCAAAACCAACCAAACAACCAAACAACAACAAAAAATGTTTGCCACTCCCCATACAGTAGACTGTACCTTTTGCTGATCTCGGGAGTCTGTTTCCAGGGTTCCTAATGCTGCCTCCCTCGCCCTTCCCTAGATCCCAGTTCCCATAAGACCAGGGACCTGTGTGCTCTTGAGTCTTCCGGAAGCACAATTCTGTGAAGAGAAGTTTCCTAACATAACGGTTCCCCAAGCTTTCCAGGAAATGATTAGGAGGTGGAGAGGGCACTTTAACACTTGCAGAAGTTGCAGCTTATGCCCACAGAAGACTCTGAAGGTAAGCCAGATGGATGCCAAATGAGGTACCCATCTCCACCACAATAAACCAAAAGGGCAAAATTAAGTCTTCCCTTCCCAATAAAGGTCCTTGATAAACCCCAATAGAATATGCCCAATGTTGAGTGGACCTTATTCTCAGTTACAGAAACCATTTGGTTCTCAAATGTGTGCCTTGACTTGAAGGCCATTGAGCCTATATCTTCCTGGATAACCATGGCCATTCAGAACTCATTCATCTTTGCCATTTTTATTTTTTATTGGCTATTTGTTGTTCAAAGCAGTTGGGTTCTTTTTGGCATTGTGACGTGTGTGATCCTCATCATACTTATCCCTCTATTGACCACATTTATCTCTCCTCAACCTCCCACTGGTCCTGTTCATACCTTAATAGTTCCCTTTATACTTTCATGCTTAAAAAAAATCCCTCGATTCTACACAGAAGAGAGGCCACACACCGTTTTCCTGAGTGTGCCATTAGTTTGCTTAATGGTGATGGCCATGAATTCCATTTGTTTTCCTCAAAATAAAATAGTTTTATTCTTCTTCATGGATAAAGTGTTTGTTACATAAGGATAGGGACCTGAGTCTGCATCACCAGAAACTCCAGAAAAGCTAACAATTACAGCATGATCCTGTAATTCCAGCTCTGGGGGGCAGGGGCAGACTGGAGACAGGGGACTCCCAGGGGCTCACTGGTCTTATCAATCAATGAGTCCCTAGTTTGGTGAAGGCTATTGTATACAAAATAATAGCAGTAATAAGGTAGATTGTGAGAGAGAAAGGTATCTCTATCTGTCACAGGCACAGACAAGAATATGTTTACCTAATGCACCTTTCCCATGCAGACACACAAGTAAATTGGTAAGTAAATGAGCCACTCATTTCATACATCCATCATGGTTTTCTCCCACTCTTCAGGGAAAGGGTGACAGCTTTAATTAGAGACAATGAAAAGCGGTGGCTCATGGACACCCTACCGCAGAGATATTCCCAATCGGGGCACTGAAAAACTCTGTGTCTTGGGACCCAAGAATGACATGGCTGGGTCACATGGTAGTTCAAGTTTTCCAGCTTATTCCACACTTGCTGGTGAGCACAGGCTTCTACCTAGAACTCATGTGTTACTGATATCACTCTGCCTCCCCTCTCCACGGTAGTATGAGAGACTCAGTGTCAATCACTTGGAAAGAGGAACCCTGGGCTACTTTTGATGCAGACTTTGTAAACCATCTGGGGACCAATCGTACCAACATCACTTCTCTGAGCCATGATGAAAAACTGAGGATGTTGACCTTCATGGGTCATTTTGGTCTCTAGATAGAGGCTCTACATCTGTTCGAGGGGAACTCAAATTACACTGAGATAGGACTTTTCTTGTTTATTGCTTATGTAGCAATTAAAATCTCATGGTTTAATAGACGTATGTTCTTATGATTACAATTATTTTCCGTTTCGGAGCAGCCAGGCTTCAGCAACGAAACTGTGAAATCCCCACCCTCAGGATAGGCTAACTAATGCATTAGTTATATTTTCATTCCACTGTGGGATAATAATCCAGAAACATCCGGAGAAATAAATCAGATGCGTGGAAACATTAGGGGTATGCATCCTGTCTAATATTTACAGTATTATTATGCCATACAGCATATTGATGTCTGGAGGCAGACTTCTAGCTTATTGGGGGTAGAGTGCTCGTCTGAACTAACTAGTAAGATGTTTTGGCGTGGTTAACTTCCACAGGGCCCCACTGAGAACAGGAGAGATCGTGCGCTGTAAAAGATGATTAATCAACCTAAAGGGAGCAAACCAAAGCGGCGCCGAGTAAATCAGCCAGGCATAATTAAATAAGCCTCTCCCTTCCCTGATGAATATGATATTTAAATATTTACTCCGAGCAAATACATTTAAATAAATTTCCTGCAGAAGCTAAACCAATTCATTAAAACTTACTTAAGAAGCTAGATGTGTAAAATCTTCATTTTCTGTGGCTCAGTCATCCCGATGTGAGTTGGAGGGGCAGAGAGCGTTCAGCACCAGTAAGTGACCCCTCGGCACGGAGGAAACAGGGACTGCACATGGCACACTCGTGGGGGAAATTCTAGAACATGGGGAGAAGCCAAGCAAGGAATATGCAGCCTGGACATTCTTTGGTTAACACATCAAAGAGCCTGCATCCTCAACTGTGGTCCCATCTCCCTCACTCGGAGACTGTGAGTCAGAATGGACACGAGAGGGTCACTCCCTCACCTACTACCAAAGCCTTTCCATTACAGAAGCTTCCAGTGATTAGAAGAAATAAGGAATGGGTGGAAAAAAGAGGTTAAACACTTCCAGTTGGCATGATGGCATGCACACAGTGTGACTTTTTCATACCTGTCAGGAAGGTGTGACTGATAGGATGTGTGTCTAGGAAACCTACAATGTGACATTTGCAACAGGCGAATAGTGACAGTATGTAACCATGTTTGATAACTTTCCTTTAGGGTCTTCCAGTGGTTCTGTGTCAGATGAAAGCTCTGAATTCTAAGATTTCTTGTGAGTAAATACTACTGGTCTCATGGTCTTTTTGATTTCCTGGGATAAACATTTAACCTGCCTATGCTTTCTCTCTACAGGGACCACTGGCTCTTGGCTATGTGAGGAGATTATTTCTCTTAGAAAGGGAAAAATGAGGACCTGAAAAATCTGACATGGGTGCTGGACCGGTGGCAGGAGGTGAAGCAGAACCAGTTAGGTGATGTGGAGGCTTCTCCCCTTCTACACCCGTGTTTCCTTTGCTGCTTTGATTCACAGGGACCGAACCATTCTAGCTTGTGATAGTTTGTATATGCTTGGCCCAGGGAGTGGCACTATTTGGAAGTGTAGCCTTGTTGAAGTAGGTGTGTCACTGTGGGAGTGGGCTTTAAGATTCTCACCCGGAAGCCAGTATTTTGCTAGCAGCCTTCAGATGAAGATGTAGAACTCTCAGCTCTGCCTGCACCATGCTTGTCTGGATGCTGGCACATTCCCGCCTTGGTGATAATGGACTGAACTTCTGAGCCTGTAAGCCAGCTCCAATTAGATGTTGTCCTTATAAGAGTTGTCTTGGTTATGGTGTCTGTTCACAGCAGTAAAACCCTATCTAAGACACAGCTTCAGCAAACCACTGTTCATGTGCAGCAGGCCAAATGGTTACCTTCCACTGTAAGGAGCATTTGTTTTTCCTGGCAGCCTGTTGACACCCCTGCCCTCCTTAGATCTTGTTCTGCGGGGGGTAGATTGTTAGTGTTAAGAGAACTGGTGTGACCAGCCAGGAAATCAAATTCTTTGAAGTTGGTGGTTGATTTATGAATGGATGCATGATTTTCTTGGAGTTAGAGTAAAGGTATCTGCAACACTAAGAATTCCAGGCCATTGCAGTAACAAAGGCTTCTCTGTGTATCAAACCAACTTGGGTGAAAAATAAAACAAGGTAATTGATGGCTGCTTGCAGAGCAAGGATCAGTCTTCTTCATGGCTGGAACTGCAGAGAGCCTCTATGTGTTTCAGCAGATGGTCCAGCCTCTGCATCCATACAAGCAGCACTAATGGACTCAGTGGGTTTAAAAGCAGAGGACATAAAGTCCAGAGGGAAAAGTAGGGAATATAAGAGAGGACTTGGAGGGGTGGGATTGGGGATAGGATTAGAAGAATGTGTACTGTGCTGGCTAGTTTTATGTCAACTTGATACAAACTAAACCCATGTGAGAGGAGGGAATCTCAATGAAGAAAATACCTCCATATGTTTGCCCTGTACGGCACTTTCTTATTAGTGATTGATAAGTGAGGCCCCAGACTATTGCGGGTGGTGCCATCCCTGGGCAGGTGGTCCTGGGTTCTATAAGGAAGCAGTCTGAGCAAGCCATGAGGAGCAAGCCAGTAAAGACAACACTTCTCTACGCCCTCTGCATCAGCTCCTGCCTCCAGGTTTCTGCCCTGCTTTGAGTTCCAGTTCTGACTTCCTGTGATGATGAACCGTGCTGTGGAAGCAGAAGCCAAATAAACCCTTTGCTCCCTAACTTGTTTTTTGGTTATTGTGTTTCATCACAGCCATAATAAGGAACAGTTTAAGGAAGCAAAGCAAAATTTAAGTTAAAAACCAGTGAACCGAGGAATGGATAGAGAGAATTCAAGACCGCTGGATCAAGCCACACCTGAAAGGAACTCTACCCCTGTGTACTGCTGCTAGGTAAAACAGTTGACGGCCATCCTACTTAGGGAAGGATTAAATTGAGTTACATTTTCATCACTTATAACAGAAGGAACTTGATGAACTTTTTGCCTCGTCTCATTACCCTCCATCCAACACTTACATTGTGGTTTTGTGTTTCATAATGCTCCATCAAAATTAGTACAAAGAACATTGCCAGAAACATTCTCATGCCAGTTCTGATTATCTGCGGACCCAGTTCCTCCCTCGGGTCAGCCATCTGTCAGCCACAGGCAACGTCAGGTCGTCAGCTGTTGGGATGCTAAGCAAGCATCTGATGTTGTCATTCTGCAGAGCATGGGCCTCACAGACTTGCTTGCTCTTGTTTGCCCAGAGAGTGAGTGAGGTTGCCATCCACTGCTCTGCAGAGGGTGCCCACCTTCTATAGCATCCCCAGTGGGCAAGCCTCACTGAACGTAGTAACACAGCTCTTAGATGGAGCCCATCATCCCTGCGTGAAGATTACATTGTGAGACTGAGGCCGAGAAACCATATGCAAAGTTCTTCCTTGTTTGCAAGAAACTTTGTTCTATCCTACAAGGATGTAGGACACCCTCAGTAAGAGCTAAATCAGACAAAAGCTGAGCTGACCTGCCATTTCCTGGCACTGGCTTTTTGAAAAGGTCATTAAGCCAGAAGTGTTGAGATCTCCTGGAAAAAAAATTTTTTTGACGGGGTTCTCTAGAGGAATAAAACCAACACAGAGGAGTTTATCAGGCTGGCCTTCACTGGCTGCTACTCCACAGAGCATGCCAGTGTGCTGGGTAGCAGAGAAGCCAGAACCTGCTCAGTACAAGAAATCAAAAGCCTCAGGACAGAGAACAATAGGCAGGTCTTGTCCAGTGATGACATGCAAGCTTCTTGCTGAGCTGGTTGAAGCTTCAGTGTTGTGTCTGCATTGGCTGGTTGAAGAAGATGAACAGAGCCTGAGGCCTGGAGGTCCCAAAAGCATCAGTAGGTGGCCTGATGGGACGAAGAGGGGTTTGCTCACCCGTATCAGCTACTTCTTTGCTTCACTGTTTTCCCACTTTGGCCTCTAGCTGGTTGAATGCTGCTACCGCACTCAGGATGGGCCTTTCTCCATCCGTTACCACTCCATCTGTCAATCTGGTCTTGAAATGCTCTCACAGACATACCTAATATGTGTCCCTTCTCCTTCTAGGTTATTTTAGATCTGATCAAACCAGACAATGAAGGTTAACCATCATGGACCCCAACTTCCCCATCCTCAAGGATGTCTGTCTAAAGAGTGATGGATTCAAGACCCTTAGCTCCCACTGCCTGGCTTTGAACCAATCTGGAGAAAGGCAACCTTATTAATATTCCGATCCACCTACGTTGGTGATAAATAAGATGTGGTCTTGAACATTATCCAGATGGTTTTATTTCGTGTCATATATTTTATTCCAACTCTTTAAACTATTTAGTTAGAATTAAGCAGCCAGCAAAGATACCCTCACCTTATCTAATTCCCTCACACAGCAGTTTTAAAATTACACTCATATTTTTCCCACTCACAACAGAATAAAGCAAAGGTTTTCACGTGTAGAATTTAGGCCACCTCAATATCTTCTGGCAAGACGAAAGTGCTTGTTATCTAAGAAATCTTTCCAGGTTCTTGTAAATATGTCAAATTAATGTAGAGAAGTGTCACATTTGAGATTGAATCTACGGTAGTCCCTTGAAAGCAGTTGTGAGGGCTAGTGAGATAGCTCAGCTGTTAAGGGCACTGACTGCTCTTCTGAAGGTCCTGAGTTCAAATCCCAGCAACCACATGGTGGTTCACAACTATCTGTAATGAAATCTGACGCCCTCTTCTGGTGTGTCTGAAGACAGCTATAGCATACTTACATATAATAAATAAATAAATCTTAAAAAAAAAAAGAAAGAGAAAAAAGAAAGCAGTTGTGAGTGTATTTATGAACAAATGCCTTCAGCTGACACAAACCAGTACAGGTTTTGCACAGTTTTGCAGTGAAGAACTTTTACCTCCCAACATAAACTTTAAAGAGGATTAGAAATTTAAAATAATATTTCTCTCATTTTATGAAGTTAATGAAATTATGAGGGCAGAGGACTGAGGGAGATTGCTTCTGGTTCCCAAATTCTAAGATTATGGTATTTTTCAGCCTACTCCATGAGACACTTGGATTTTCAAATGTTTATGGAGATCAGAAGAACTGGAGAATTTAAAGTGGATATTAAGATAAAGAAAATATAATAAAGGAAAAAAATTTAATGCCAGTGAATCTCCGCCTGTAGAGTCCTCAGGTATTTTGCATAAACTGTTGTGTTTTGTAGGTGGGACATTTTAAAATATGTGATTAAAAAAATTTTTTTTACACTTACTGATGTTTTGCCTGCATGTATATCTGTATGAGAGTGTCAGGTGCCCTGGAACTAGAGTTATAGACAGATGTGAGCCACCATGTGGTGGCTGGGATTTGAACTCAGGACCTCTGGAAGAGCAGCAAGCGCTCTTAACTGCCGAGCAGCTCTCCAACCCCTAGTAGGTGGGATTTTGAAAGCCATAACTTACAAAAAAGTCACCCACTTGTATCTAATTACTGGATTTCTTACAAACACAACTGAGGTCAAACCAATTTCCCTTAGCCACTTCCTTGATGTCAGTAAACACCTCACAAAGACATACCATATTTACTTAAGAGTTCGGTCCACACATGGAGGAGGAATTTTTCCAGCCCTCAGAAAAACCTTCATGTCAGAGTTGAGAACTATTTACAAAGAGATATCCCTATGCACTAGGATATCTCAACTGAGAAAATGACCATATTTATTTTATGGGCAGAAGGTTGATCCTGTGAGAGAACAGGCATGATCTCAGTCTAGTCTCCAGAAACAAGCCTGGTGGCTGGAGAGGCGGCTTGGCAGTCACGTGTGCTTGCTGCTGTTGCAGACAATCACATTTGGTTTCCGGCACCTGTATTGGGCTGCAAGTTACTCCGGCTCCAGGGGATCTGGTGCCCTCTTCTGGCCTCCATGAACACTGCACTGACATGCAAATGCGCAAGTGCACACACACAGACACACACACACACACACACACACACACAAGGAAAGCACATGTACATATATACTTGCAAACGAAACACAAAATAAATACTTAAAAAAAAAAACCACAAATACTTTTTGTAAAGAAAGAGAAAAGACACAAACTTGTCCTGCCACTTTCTCCTATAGCAGTCTTTTTTCTTGCCTCAAGGAATAAGTAAGAAAACTCTATGTTCAAAGCCTGATCCTTTTGATGATGGGTAGTAACGTTTTGTATAAAGGGAAGGATGGGAGAAATTTTCAAGGGAAGGGACTTGATTTGGAGAACAATACACAAGCTGAGTGAGGGTAACTGTTAGTTGCGAAGTGAGTCCAGGATCTTTAATGTCTCTTCACTCTATCCTTTCACTTCCTATCAGCTGCAACATTATGACAGAAGCCAAAGCTGCCCTGAGATATCTTTGTGCTGTAACCTGGGCATGCTTAGGAGTGTCCTCATCTGTCACTTCAGCTTGTTCAACATGTGTTCTATGACATCACACCAAGCATGTTAAGGAATGTGCTCAGCCCATACCAAAAAGGATATAGGTGTTGGGCCTTGTTTAGCCAGATGCTGAGGCCTAGTGAGGGAGCCTGAGCCTTTGCTCGAGTTTAGAGACCTGTCTCAGTCACTTGTGTACTGGAGTGACTCAGCATGACCTGCTTAAGCCTGCTTTTGCCTAGCTACTGCTGACATAGAATAACTTTGTTGGCTCTGTTAGTCACTCCACAGTGACAGGACAGTGACCCTCTGTCACCCTTCCCTGCCCCCTACATCATTTCACCTCAGCAAAACAAACAAACAAACAAACAAACAAAAAAACACCTCATCTCTCAACCCCATATAAACAAAAGACTGATACAATTAAACAAGTTCCTGCTTTGACAGACTCCCTGCTTGGGTGGTTATTGAGGCGGGAGATCGGTGCAGCAACACTCACAATCCCTCTCAGCCCCAAGGAGACCCAGCTAGACCTTGTTCTCTCCTCCTCTCCTGGATCTGCCGGGTTTCCTTGGCCTGCATACATAGGCTCCCAAATAAAACTTCCAGGCTTCCTTCATTCAAGAGGCCATTGCCTTGCAAATGGCTCCTGAACTCTCCTTGTCTGCTGTGAGTGATCCATCTTTCTCCACTCTCTTATGTTTGAGCATTGTTTGTTTGGCTTAGCATGCCCTGAACTAGTTGATTTCAATTACAAAACCAACTTTCTTGTGTTACCCAGGATTGAGGTTATTTTGTATCAAATGGATAGAATCTTCATTCAATATGGAATGGTTGGCCAGGCTAAATCACAACCTAAGGATAGCATCCTGAGGTGGTAGAAGCACAAGGAGAGGCAGGTGGGGACTAGTCATGCTAGGGAAACATCTCTCTGCTACCTATAGGATAGAACCAGTATCTCTGAGTGGATGCTGGACTCGCCCAGGAGCAGTTGTGAAGACCAACAAATTTCCTCATGTCTGCATTGGAAGAGAACCAAGGGTCTAGACATTTCCATGGCATCCCCCAGAAAAATTACCAGGTTTTATTTCTCTTGCATCTGGTTGGAGGGAGCAAGCTCAGAGTAGATAGCGTAAAGACAAATAAAAGAATGTGGTTTGTGTTACACCTTATGCATGATACATTCATTTAAAGCAAAAAGTCCTGCATTCTGTTTAAAGGAGAAAGATAAAGCTTGCTTAGAAACCAAATGGAAAGGGAAAAGAGCAAACCTAAATCATCCTAATTCTTCCTTCCTGTGTTAGGTGATCCCTGGACCAAACATGAGTAATTTACAGCCTTGTTCCAGAAAATGCCTGCTCCTGAGAGATTAGCCAGAGAACTAACTAAACAGCTTGCTTATCATTCCCAACACCTTGCTCAGGGAAACTCACTGCAAGGCCTCTCCTTGCTTTGTCTGCCAACCCGAAGCAATTAGGCGAAGTCACAGGCTCCTCTCAATACTCCTTGGGAGCCATGATCTCCTCGTGCCTGGTTCTCGGGGAGTCCCAAGATGGAGCTAGCACCAACCTTCTTCCTTCTCAAAACCTTCCAATTGGCTCTTCATAACAAAGCTTAGAACAAAGGTTTCCTTTAAATGCAATCAGAGTTGGAGCCAGTGTTATTGGCTGGAGTTGTTTCCGACAGTGTGGAAAGTGTAAACAAAAAAAAATGTCTTTTCTATCAAAGGGTTAAATAAGACAAATTCCATTTTAAAAAAAAAGCCTAATTACGCCACTTAGCAGACATTTAAATTCTTTTTATTTAAATCAAAATATATGCTCAAGATTGCACCTTCTAGATGATGGCAGTTTGGTTATCAGTAGCATTCTCTTGAGCTACCTACTCCTTCAGAGTACTAGGCAATCTCTGACCAGTCAGGGTGAGGAATAGAAGCCCTTGTGTTATGAAAGAAAACCTCTCAAAACTCTTGCTGCTTGATTTGCCACAACTATGCCCACTGCTGCAGAACTATATTTCTTTACTTCGAGGAAATACCTTGGGTTGTGTGGTCGTCTTCTTGACTCCTTCCAACCCCAATTCTAACATGAAAGCATTTGAATTCCTAACAAACCCAAAGTTTAAATTGAACACATATACGCATGGCTGAGTAGAAAAATGCTATGTCATGGTCAAGGCAGGGACCCAAAGAAATCCATTTACCTGTACCATGCTTTGAGAACTAAGTCTCTGATTTTTAATTGGGTATCTGATATCTATTCAGAAACCAAATATCTCAGTGATGGGGGGTTCCCTGGGTAGGGGGAGGAGCTGGGCAAAACCTACTTGATCAATGGTTTTCCAATGCGTTGACTTCCCTTGTAGCCACTGACCAGAGGTAGGGAAGAAAGGTTAATAGGGAAAAAGGGTTGTGGACCTGTTTAGAAGTAGTTCCTTGTGGCAATTCCAATTTTCATTGTGGGGGTATCAGCAGTCCAGCCCAATAGCACACGCCAAACATGAATGAATAGTGGCTCCACAATCCAGCAGAAACAGCAAGGCTCCCCTAAATAGGCACACACCAGCGGAAGTAGCCAGAATAGTACAAGAAGTCCTTTGGTATGTTTCTCTCTACAACGTGAAGACCAGCTATGACCAGAGAAGAGCAGCGAAACTGCACAGCGTAGCAATGCAAGAGCTTCTGCTCACTGTCTGTTGGGTTCTATTTATCTTCTTTCTAAGCATCGCGTACCCTCTTATGAGTCTCTTTTCAGCACATCACATGCCTTCTCGCAAGACAGCTTCTAGGAAAACATTGCATGACATAATGGTTTTTAAATCTTGTTTTTAAAGAAACCAGAAACTTTGGCTTCAAGCCAATGGCATCAACCTCCTGGTATCACTTATTGCTGCCATGTGAATGCTGGGAACTGAACCTGAGTTTTCTGAAAGCGTGGTAAGCGCTCTTAACTTCTTAGCTGTCTTTGATGGTTTGTATATGCTTGGCCCAGGGAGTGGCCTACTAGCAGCCTTCAGATGAAGATGTAGAACTCTCAGCTCCTCCAGAACCATGCCTGCCTGGATGCTGCCATGTTCCTGCTTTGATGATAATGGACTGACCCTCTGAACCTGTAAACCACATTCAATTAAATGGTGTCCTTTATAAAACTTGCCTTGGTCAAGGGGTCTGTTCGCAGTAGTAAAACCCCAACCTAGACACCATCTCTTCAGTCTCTAACTGGGATTCTTGACTTTAATCACAGGACCAGATTTCAGGACTAGTCAAGAAAATTCCGTAAGTGTCTTAATTTGGAGAAAGCGTGTGTTCAAGGAAAGCCAGATCTGGGCCTTAGCACTGTTAAGCTACTTTAGGGTTTATGCCATTTAAAGGAGGATATTTATAACTAAGGAGAGAAAATAGGGTTTGGGCCAATTTTATATATAAGGAAAAATATAACTAAGATTTTAAAAAACGAATTAAAAGTTAAAAATCTAAGTAATCTAATCATAAACAGGTTTCTTTAAAGCATGGATTTTGCCCTGGGCATGGTTCACTGTTGTCTTAACAGTCTAGGTGGTGATGTTTTCAGGAAAAGAACATTCCCTCTGGGTATAGTTTTGGCTCATGGAAATCCAGCTATGTCAAAATTCTACACTGAGTCAGAAGGAGATTCGAATCAAGGGCGTGGACATGTGGGTAGGTGGGTAATGGGGACTCTGCTCCTTTCCCATGTTTTCTTCTTCTTCTTCTTCTTCTTCTTCTTCTTCTTCTTCTTCTTCTTCTTCTTCTTCTTCTTCTTCTTCTTCTTCTTCTTCTTCTTCTTCTTCTTCTCCTCCTCCTCCTCCTCCTCCTCCTCCTCCTCCTCCTCCTCCTCCTCCTCTTCTTCTTCTAGATTTATTTATTTATTTATTTATTTATTTATTCATTCATTCATTTATTATAAGTAGACTGTAGCTGTCATCAGACACTTCAGAAGAGGGCATCAGATCTCATTACAGACAGTTATGAGCCACCGTGCTACTCAGGACTTCTGGAAGAGCAGTCAGTGCTCTTAACCACTGAGCCATCTCTCCAGCCCTCCCATGTCTTCTTAACCTTAACCTGTCTTCCTACCCTGCCTTGCTTCTGGTAAGTTGACCATTTTAAATAAGGAAATGGTTCTTGAATTCAAAGCTATTTGTAGTCGTGTGCTGGTGTGGAGACCAGAGCTGGTGGTCCACTTACCCTGTGGGAGGGAGGAGCAGGCAATTCTCAGAGTATGCTGTCTATTGCTGACCAAAACAAACAAGCAAACAACAAAACCTGGAGAGGAGAGGGTGTGTTTGGCTTCCTGGTTATAGTCCATCATTGATGGAGCCAAGCCAAACTCAAGTCAGGAGCCTGGAGACAGAAACTGAAGCAGAAACAACTACAGTTGGCTTTGCTTAGCTACATTTTTTAAAAATATTTTAATTTTTCTATATACTTTGTTTGCATTCTGAATGCTTTACCTTTTCCCAGTTCCTCCCTTCCCCATCAGTGTCATAAGCTCTCTTCCCTCTGCCCATTTCCCAATCACCCCCTTCCTATTTCCCTGTCCTGGTATTCCCCTACAATGCTGGATCAACTCTTTTCAGAACCAGGGCCCTCTCTTTCCCTCTTCTTGGATATCATTTGATATGCTAATTGTGTCTGGAGAATTCAAAGCTTCTGGGCTAATTAATATCCCCTTATCAGTGATTGCATTCCATGTGTATTCTTTTGTTTTGGGTTACCTCACTTAGGATGATATTTTCCAGTTCCAACCATTTGCCTAAGAATTTCAAGAATTCATTGTTTTTAATTGCTGAGTAGTATTCCATTGTGTAAATATACCACATTTTCTGTATCCATTCCTCTATTGAGGGACATCTGGGTTCTTTCCAGTTTCTGGCTATTATAAATAAGGCTGCTATGAACATAGTGGAGCATGTGTCCTTATTGCATGCCGGGGAATCCTGTTTTATTTACATGTATGTGTGTTTTGCCTGCATGCATATGTTACATGCATGTCTTGTGCCCACAGAGGCTAGAAATGGGATTGGTTCTCTGCAACTGGAGTTATAGATGGTTGTGCAGCACCATGTGGAACTGGTGGGAACGGAACTTGGGTCCTCTGCAAAAGCAGCCAGTGCTCTTCAGTGCTCGGGCATCTCTCCAGATACAGCTGTTTTCTTGTACAATTTAAGGCCACATGATAGCGAAGGGACCACCCACAGTGGGCTCCGCTCTCCCACACACCAGTCACTAACAGTAATAATAATAAAGAATCCCCCACCAACATGCCCAAAGGAGGCAATTCCTCAGCTGAGGTTCCCTTTTCACAGATGACGCTAGTTTGTGTCAAGCTAACAGAACTAACCAACACAACTCCTGGTATATTGATACCTAGACATGAACAGTGTCCTGTGTACAAAATCATAGTCTCAGATATACACCATGAAGTCAGGAGATGGGAAATAATCATTACTGATTTTTCCCTTTAATTGTCTGTATTTGAGGACAAAAAAGAATCGCACCGCATTCAATTGCATCATGTAAATATTTCTTGGAAATAACTTGCTTCATTTTTATTTTAAAAGAAGCTACTAGAATTAAGCCCTGTTTTTTAGAACAACATGACAAGCTCATTTATAAAAGCGAATGTACTAGGAATTATGTAAGAATGCTGAAATCATTTTTCTCTTTGTAGACAGGCAGAGTTCTTTTCTATTTATATGCAAATGTCATATTGTCATATATATATATATATATGCACAATTCTCTAATCATATTTATTGCACAGAGTTTAGATGAGTGGAATCCTGGGTTGATAGCAAGGCCATTCTGATATCAGGCTTAGAAAATTCATCTCTGCACTAAAACGTGCTTTTACACATTGCATATGGCATGCCACACACATCTTAACTTTCATACATACATTATTCCGTTTCGTACAAGAATATAATGATTTGTTGGTTTTAAAGGCAGCATTGAATTTTCATCATTTTTGGAAGATTCGGTGTGTGTGTGTGTGTGCATGTGTTGTGTATATACACGTGCATGTAGTTACCTGGGAAGGCCAGAAGAGCATATCTGAGCCCCTGAATCTGGAGTTAGAGGCATTTTTGAACCATTCACATAGGTGCTGGGAACCTAAATATGTCTTCTGTGAGAGCATTTCATGCTCTTAACCTCTGAGCCATCTTTCTGGCCTCCAGCAGAACATTTTAGAGGAGACAGCAGCTTTTTAGATGTACAGAAATGCCCACTTTCTCCTTAAATGTCTGCCTGGTATTAACTTTTGGGTCTTTCCCGAGTTAGTTTTAGCTTCCCTGGTTTCTCTTTATCCGATTGCCTCCTTTGTCCCTGTGTTTTTAAAGTCCTTTCTGGGAGAGCTCTGGCTGTAATTAAAATGATTACTAATTGTATTTTTAATCAGTCCCTGCCTAACGAGAAATTACAAAAACAATTTGGTCCCTGCCGGGAGGTGAGTGACCAGAAAATAATTGCTATTTAAGTGATGATGTTCCTCACACTTAAAGGCTTTCCCACAGATAAGGGGCTTCTGAGAAAGGGGGAGGATGGGTTGGAGGGGGAGGGAAAGGGGAAGGGGAGAGGGAGGAGAAAACGGAGAGGGAGGGAGAGATACCTCTTTAGAGTAGGTTGGGACACAAGTGGGGGAGAAAAATAGGTGAACTTTGGATGTGGTCTCATCTGCTTCTTAGATCCTGTTCCTATCCCTTTGATAAAATATTATGGAAACAGCAACTCAAAGAAGGAAGAGCTTATTTTGGCTCAAACGTTGACAGAACAGACCATCATGTTGAGGAAGACATGAAGGCAAAATGGTGAGGTGGCTGATTGCATTGTACTCAGGAAGCAGAGAGCTGGGGGCTGGTGCACAGCCTGCTTTCTCCTTTTGGATCCAAGACTCCAGCCCATGGGATGGCGCTGCCCACATTTAGGGTAGAGTCTCCCACTTTATTTAACCTAATCAAGATAGTTTCTCATAGACCTTCACAAAGACTGATGTAGATCATCCCTCACAAGTGCGCCCAGGATGCTGTATCCTGGTGATCCTCCATCCTGCCAATTTGACAAGCAACATTAACCATTATAGCTTCTGTACTGGCTAGTTTCGTATGTCAACTTGACACAGGCTGGAGTTATCACAGAGAAAGGAGTTTCCGTTGGGGAAGTGCCTCCATGAGATCCAGCTTTGGGGCATTTTCTCAATTAGTGATCAAGTGGTGAGGGCCCCTTGTGGGTGGTTCCACCTTTGGGCTGTGCTCTTGGGTTCTATAAGAGAGCAGGCTGAGCAAGCCAGGGGAATCAAGCCAGTAAGAAACATCCCTCCATGGCCTCTGCATCAGCTCCTGCTTCAGTTCCAGTCCTGACTTCCTTTTGTGATGAACTGCAACGTGGAAGTATAAGCTCAATAAACCCTTTCCTCCCCAACTTGCTTCTTGGTCATGATGTTTGTGCAGGAATAGAAACCCTGACTAAGACAGCTTCCAAACTTAAAAGACAAGGAGATGTGAGAGAAGTCTGGGGCTTTTGTTTAGGATCCATTTGTCCCCCATGCCCTTGGACATTCTTCAGAACTCTGGCAGTAGTGGCATCAAGCCAACCATAGTCAAGAAATGCCTTTGAGAAGTGTTTGCTTGGCTCTCTTACTTTTTAGGGCTGTTATTCGTCACTGTGTAGCATTTCCTTAGTTCACCTTCATTTTCTCCTTTCTAGCCGGTCACATTTCTTCTTAGCTGGGGTCCTTCTCTATAGATCTAATGTCTGCTTGTGGTGGGCATTGTGACATCAGTCATTTTAATTTACTCTAATGAACACACAAATCCACCACTCACAGGCATAAACAGAACGAGATCCTTCTGTGGGGCTGTCACAGCCCCTAAGACCCTAAAGTACCCAGTTCTATGATCACTATCTCTTTTAGATTTGCCTGTGGTAGGTTTAATTAAGAGCCATATGCAGCCTTCAGTGTGCTCCTCTGATTGCTGATTCATATAAGACAAAGGTTTCAGAGATGCCAGACACCTTGTAAGAGCAAAAGATTCTGAGATCTTGTGCTCAACAGGTCCCCACTGTTGTTGTGGAGATGACTGGGACATAGGTGGCGAAGAATAGTTCTAGAAATTGTCAATACCTCAATTTGGCAGATATGGAGAGCTCAAGGCCCTCATCCCTGCCTAGCACTGCTTCCTTGTTCTGCAGGGATCTCAGCAGTCCTGATGAATGTGGTCTGTTTTCATGGAATATAAATACAGGTGGAGAAAAGGTGGTGGTTTGCTCTTTCTTATGTACCCTTAGATTTAGAGAAAGCTGCAGCGTTCCATTGTCCACCAGAGAGAAATATGAGTGGGCAGTGTCTTCCAATGAGGTGGAGAGAGGACTGGAGGTCCAGGTGATGCTCATAATCCAATTCTGAAATTTAGTATCCATCATAGAATTAAATGGCTTCCTTTGCCAAGTTGAATGAGAGCCAAATCGGAGGTCTTTTTGGCTTGCAGTAAATGGTTACCTTATAAGATATGACACTTTTAAATTAGTTTGTTTTATAAATTTTTTCATGTGATATATTTTGATCATATTCTTTCTCCTCCTTGACTCCTCCTAGATCCTCCCCCACCTCCCTACCCACTCTTAGTTCTTTCTCTCTCTCCCAAAACAAAAGAATAAAAACAAAAACTATGAAACCAAAACAAATAAGAAAAAAAATACCAAAACAATACAAAAACAAAGACACATGGAGTTCATTTTTTTATTGGCCAACTACTTGTGCATGTTGACCTGCCCTGGAATGCTACTAATGGAAACTCTGACATGCCACTTACTGGAGAAAACTGGTTTCTTCTTTCCAGAATCTTTTGATTAGACGTCCATGTCCCCTTCTCAGTACTGGGATTTTACGATTCATTTTGTGTTGTTTATTCCTGTACCGATTTTTACACCCCAAGTATACAGAAACGGGCTGATGTCATTAAAAGAACCCCCTCATGCATGACTGACTCTTGTCACAGCTTTACCCCGCCCCCAGCCCTTCTGCCCTCAAGGGGGTTTTCTGTCTTGTCCATTCTCCATCTGAGATTCTAGCCCCACCCTCTGCTATGGATGTCCACATGGTACTACCCAGGTGCCCTAGCTCTCCTCGCCCGCTGTGTCACACAGCAGTGTCCAAAAAATAACCTGAGATGCTTTGGGGAGAGAGCTCTTTAATTTGCAGAGCCAGCACCATACTATTTTATTCTGACTTATTCCTTCTTGCAACCATTATATTATCCACGCGTATAAATGTGGATCTGATTTATTCTTTTCCAGTTGCTAATTAATACAGATTCACAATCCGTTTCCCCAGCCCCTGGAGTCCGGATGTGTTTCAGAATGTAAACATCGTTTGGAGTTTACACACCAGTCACACATTTATCTCCCATGTCTTACTTAGCATACCCCATTGAGGTCTGGGGCAGGGTTTCACGACCAGACATATTCATTTTGGGGCAGTGAGACACACAGAATTTATGTTCACTGTCATTAAGTGAACAAAACAGACAAACAACCTCCTGATAATTTAGATTGGGTGTTGCTGTCAAAAAAGGTTTGGCTTTCTACAACCAAGACAACAACAACAAAAAATCAGAGTAGTTTTAGCCTTCAGAGATTTTTAAGTGTCAGAATGAGGAGAGACTGAAGACCTGACATTAGTGGCGAGTGTATTCCACACTGTGTGGTGGTCATGCTAGCCTGGGCCATTTTGCACTGTGATCCTGCAGGGCAGGGTCCTCTTTCTCCAGAGAGGTCTCCTCTATTGTTCAAATGTGTAATTCCTATAGACCGTAGAGCCTAATACAGAGTGGTTAGGCAGAGTTTCAATTTTGCTTTGCAGCTGCCCAAAGAAAAATTTCCAAGATGAGGAAATACTCCATTATACATTTTTACTAATCAGATAACTGTGACCCACAAGAACTTAGTGGTGTTTGCTTATCTGGGAAATTGAAGTTTTAATTATAATTTCAATGAATTGACTTCTTATTTATTTTTAAATTACTATGCAAAGTAATGGGTTCCTTCATCATATTTCATGCATGTTGATCCTTTCCCACTCGCCTGGGCAACCCCTTACCCTTTTTCTTTTGATTTCCTTCCATTTCTAGTGACCTTCTCTTATACTTCATGTCACTGTGTCACATATATTCTATTACTTTGTTTCTCTCCTCTCTTTCTCAGGTCCTCTTTTTTTTTTAAATTTAAACTCTCATGGTCCCATTTATAGTTACATGATCCACATCTCCACATGCATACAAGGATGCATGCACACACACACACACACACACACACACACCATACATACAAATAAAAAATCTAGGATCTGCTTATAAGATAGAACAGGTTGGTTTCTCTTCCTGAGCCTTGGTTACGTCACTGAACAGTAATTTCCAGATTCATCCACATTCCTGCAAATGTGATTTTTCTTTATGGTTGAGCAGAATTCCTTTGTGTATGTACATGTATCACATTTTCTTCACCCATTCTCTTTTTCTGGACATCTAGACTGGTTCTGTTTCTGTACTATTATGACCAGAGCATCAGTGTATATATGGGTGTTGAAATGCCCCTGTGGGAGGACCTCAAGTCTTTTGCCTAGGAACGGCATAGCTAGATCCTAAGGTGCTCTTGATTCAGTTCTTTTTCTTTAGAAACTCCACATTGATTTCCATAGTGGCTGCACCATTTACCTCCAGCAGTGAACAGGGGCTCCCCTTTCCTCATACCTCCACCAGCACTTGTAACCATTTGTTGTCTTGATGGAAGCCATTCTGATCTGGGTAGAATAGAATTCCAAAGTGGTTGTAATTTGTGTTTTCCTAATGGCTAAGAGTGCTGAGTGCTTCTAAAAATATTTATTGACCATTTGTGCTTCGTCTTCTATTCATTTAGCCCATTTATTGATTGGAATGTTGGGTTTTGGCATTCACATTTTTCAGTTCCTTATAGAGTCCAGATATTAAGACTTATTCCAAAGTATATTGGCAAATATGTTTCCCTCTTATTGCATAGCATGTAATTTCCTTTGCTGTGAAGAAACAGTTAATTTTATATAATTCCATTGGCTAATTCTCATGGGTATCTTTTATGCCATTTCAATTAATTTCACTTAAATAGGCAGATAAGGCTCTAGAACCCTTTTAGGATGAGGGAAAAGTCATCAAAAAGACTGAGAGTCAATAGCAGAATATGAAATTAACCCCACCAGAAAAGAAAGAAAAGCTTCCATTTCCTTTTGAAACCTGAAGAGTTTTATTGGTGGGTTAAGGGTGTTGATCCTCAGCTTTTAATGTTCCTGGTTCTCCAGCTTGTAACACAGAACCCACCAAGAAAGGGCTGAAGAGGGGCAAGCAGATCCTTCACCTTGTTATGGGAAGCTCATGCCCTCCCGATACCAATAATACAAGTTTTATTTTATTTACATTTTTTTATATGAGTGTATACACACGTGCATATGTGCTTGTGTATGAGTGCAGTGCCTGAAGAGGCCAGAAGAAGGCGTCAGATCCTCCAGAAATGGAGTTACATAGGGTTGTGGGTCATCCATCCTAGGTACTGGCAACTGAACTCATGTCCCCTGGAAGAGTAGCCAGTGCTCTTAACCACAGAGCCATCTCACCATCTCTAACAAATACAAGCTTTTCTAAAAAAATGAATTATGTAGCTGTTTTGTTTCCTGTTCACATTTCTTACAAAGCGTTAACAAAATTCAGATTCGAGTCACGCAGAGCTTGAGCCGAAAGTAGGAAAATGTCTCTGAGAACGGAAGTAATTTTCAACACATGACTAAGAAACTCGGTAAAGATCCCGTCAAACTGCTAGAGTTTGGAGAAAAAAGAAAAAAGAAAAACCCACCACAAATGGTCGATACAAGCTGCAGCAGCAGTCAGTCATGTCTGATTGATTGCCCGCCTTTGAAGGTGAAAAAGTACAAATAGTCTGAAAGGAAAAAACGCCGAGGGGCTATTGATCCAGCTTAAGTGTTCCAAGGGCAGGCCATGAGTGTGAGCAGGAGCAGGAGGCATTGGGGACCCAATAACAGCACATAGCTGCCTCCACAAACCTGCTCTGTTCTTATCCTATGGGATTACAGACTCACCAGCCACCCTACCGCAGTCCAAATGGAAGCATTTCACCAACAGGACAGATGTAAGTCCTCTGAGTATATATATAGCCTTGCATCTTATGGTGGGGTATGTCTTAATTAAGGTTTCTATTGTTATGATAAACACCAGGACCAAGAGCAACTCAAAGGAGAAAGGTTTATTTCCTCTTATACATCTAGGTAACACTAATCACTCAGAGAAGTCAGAGCAGAGCTGATGCAGAGGCCGTGGAGGGATGCTGCTTACTGGCTTCCTCCCCATGGCTTCCTCCCCATGGCTTGCTCAGCATGCATTCTTACAGCACCCAAGACCATCTGCCCAGGCATGATACTGCCCACAGTGTTCTGTGCCTTTCCACATCATCAGTCAAGAACATACACCACAGGCTCTTCCACAGGCCAGTCTGCTGGGGTACTTTCTCAGTTGAAGTTCCCTCTTCTCAAATGACCCTGGCTTGTGTCAAGTTGACATAAAACTAGCCAGCCCAGGGTAGCTCACAAGCCTTCTTATAGAATCC
This sequence comes from Apodemus sylvaticus, assembly GCF_947179515.1. Lineage (NCBI taxonomy): Eukaryota > Metazoa > Chordata > Mammalia > Rodentia > Muridae > Apodemus > Apodemus sylvaticus. The sequence continues at coordinate 43,190,162 of NC_067493.1, read as the reverse complement.
AAGCCTACTCGACCAGGGCTGGCACCACCCAAAATGCACCCCCCCCTTGATCACTAGTTGAGAAAATGCCTTTCAGCTGGATCTCATGGAGGCACTTCCCCAACTGAAGCTCCTTTCTCTGTGATAACTCCAGCCTGTGTCAAGTTGACAGACAGAACCAGCCGTACAGCATTTAACTTAGCCTATAGGCCAGCCTAGCTTCAGACTTGCAGAGATCTCCTGCTTCTTCCGGAAATGCTGGGATTAAATGGCCTGGGGATTTATTCTTTTCCCCAGGTGAAGGTGGCCTTGGGCATGATGGTGCTTTATCATGCATCCTGGGTTACTGCTGAGTCAAATAGCCTTGACTCTCCTTCATCTAACAGCAGACTGTAGCATGAGTGCATCTGAATTGACATTCACACTCATCATCCTGTGGAAATAAGGCCAGAGTCAAAGCAAAATTTCCACCACATTAAAATTAAAGTTAAGATTGACATCACTCAGCGGGAGTGGGTGGGATGGTAAGCAGGGGGAGGAGGAATGGGATAGGGAGTTTTGGGGGGGGAGGGCAAGGAAAGGGGATAACATTTGAAATGTAAATAAAGAAAATATCTTTTAAAAAAAGAATGACTCAGGGCTGCTCTAATAGGAGAAATACATCAGGTCCCAGTTTAATCTCAGGTTGTCTGAAACACAAGGGAGATGGAAGTGTGAGGATCACAGACCATCACTTTGACTTTGCTCAAGGGGAAATCAACCTCTTTAGGGCCTTTCTGGTCCAGGCAAAGCTTTGCCCAAAGAGATTGAAGGCAGGAGTTTATAGGCTGGTCTTCCTTGGGGGATCTGGCTGAGCAGAGGGCACTTGGGTCCTTGGGAGGCATAGCCTGAGGCGACAGAGCTGAAAAGAGGTTTTCAGAAAAGATCTACATCTCAAAGAGCCAAAGAGAAACTTAGGCTACAGTTGCTTTCTAAACCAAAAGCTCTGGCCTTAGAAGCAAGGAGGAGAATGACCTCTGGGGTTTTATTTGTGTCCTGACAGATGCAAGGGGTTGTCTACCAACATCCAAGAACCAGCAGGTTACCTTGGCAACAGGTACCTACCTCCCTGCTCTCAGGGCTCTGATGTTATAATGAGTAGAAGGAATGTTCCTAAGAATTGTGTTCAGGGACCAAGGAAACAGTGTTCTGAGTCCAGAGCCGCTCAAGGCCAACCTTTCCCAAGGGCGGTACTAGAGAACACTCCAGAGCTTCAAAATATGATGACGAAAGTGTCCCGGTGACTTCTCAGAACTGCCGGCGGCTCATCTGCTCCCTGGCCCCCACAAGAGTGAACCAGCATTTTCTCTGTGATCTTTCTTCATCTTCCCCATGTTTGGAACAACCCCATTGTCTTTTAGGAAGGCTACTTGAATTGTGGAAGCCCAACCTTTCTGTATGGACTGTAAAAAAACAATGGAACGGATTTGAGGTATTTCGTGGAATGTCTATAAGATCTTTGCTCCCTGGGGGAGCCAATGAGAGAGCAGAGCCTTCTGTGGTACATTGGAACAGGTCGATCGCCCCTTCAGTTCACCGGGTAACCGGATCGGAGATCAGCAGAGACAGGCGATCATTATTCTGTAAACTGCCTGGCAAGAAAGAATGAGGATAGCCTAGAAAGACACAGGTCTCTCCTTTTGGCCATCAAACTACGGAAATAATGGACCACAAGAAGTTGGAATTTCCTAGAGAATCTCATGTTCCTAGAAGGTAGGGAAGGGTAGAACCATGAGGCCGGTCACAGCAGGGGCAGGGAGTGGGTGGGTTTGGGGAGGGGATCCTCTTGTGGAGTAAGAACTCACACAATTCTGCCAACTTGTCTGAGCACCTTGTAGGAGAGACTGGAGGTTGGACAAGGACGATGAGTGGGACTATTCCCCTGCCGGGACTGCTTAGCTACCTGCGTACCTCTTGTTCTTTATATCAATCTAAACCGCATGCCAGGACCCCTGAGGTGGACTCGGAGGTCACAGTATTGCTTTATTCTTCCCAGTGTGGGCACCTTGAATAATATTTTCTTTCTTCATTTTTCCATTAGCTGTGACTTTAATTGGACTATTGACGATACAGTGCCCGACCCCCTTTGGTTAGGAGCAGGTTCTGACCCCTAGCTCCAGGAACTACTCCACAGCTGTGGAAACTAAGACTCTTTTTACAGGTCTCAGCAAGGTGTGAGGTCCGAAAGATGAATCCAACCTTATATCAGGTTCAGTCAGACTCAGGAATGAAGAAGGAGCTTTACATTCTAAGCACTGAAAACTAAATCAAAGGAAGCTATTACTGGGTGGCATTTGAGAGGGATATGAAATTGAAATGTCATTGTCCATAAATAAAGCTTTATTAGAGCCAAACTTTGTTTTTAGCTACAGGCTCTGCCCCCTGTAGCAGGCCCCACCCTCCCTCACAGCTTCCAACAGCCATTTAAAGAGAACCTGCCTGTGAGTCTCAGACATTCTTCCATTCCTCAGGTGCCTGGATTCCAGGAAGATAATCTTTTTAAATTTTTTTTTTGATTCTTTGTGAATTTCATAGTAATGCACCCCAATGCCACGTCCCTCCATGTCTACCCTCTGTCATGTCAACCTTTCCCTAAAAGAAAAAAAATCAAACCAAACAAACAAAAAAGCCATCCTACTATAGAAGCTACAGTGAATCACACAACACACTTTTTTCTTTTCTTTTCTTTTCTTTTCTTTTCTTTTCTTTTCTTTTCTTTTCTTTTCTTTTCTTTCTTTTCTTTCTTTTCTTTTCCTTTCCCTTCCTTCCTTCCTTCCTTCCTTCCTTCCTTCCTTCCTTCCTTCCTTCCTTCCTTCCTTTCTTTCTTTCTCTTTCTTTCTTTCTTTCTTTCTTTCTTTCTTTCTTTCTTTCTTTCTTTCTTTCTTTCTTTCTTTCTTTCTTTCTTTCTTTCTTTCCTTTCTTTTCTTTTCTTTTTTTTGAGACAGGGCTTCTCTGCATAGCCCTGGCTGTCCTGGAACTCACTCTGTAGACCAGGCTGGCCTACACCATTTTGTCCAAACAGCTTTACTTGCAAATGAGTCATTGGTCTGGTTCGATGCCTCTGTGTTTGCTACACTAACAATTCTGTGTCCTCACTGGGACTCCTCTCAGATATTTCTTTCTCTAATACCTATAGGAAGGGAGCACTCCCACACAGCCACACCCACTTCTTCTGAGACCTGTAGGAAGGCACCCTCCCACACATCCACACCCACTTCCTGAGATGATGTCATGCTTCTGTCCTCTGTATGTAGCATTAGTAACTCAATACATCTCTTACCCCAAAGGGCAATCCATCTCCTTGAACCTCAAACCCTAAACTTTTCACTGTCTACCAGCATGGCGAGGGTGCATTGTTTATCACTAAACCTTTTCTAGAGAACATTTGCCAACTTCAGAACTAAGGGGGCAGTCTGAAACTCTTCCTAGTTGAGGAATGTTTTCCACAGCTCTTTGATATATTGACTCAATTAACTGAAGAGGGGTTGACAGTGGCTTGTGTCTATGACTGTTCACAGCAGCAGTGTGCACAGCACAAACAGCTCCAACTATGACTCAGTGTGTGATCAGACCAAGGAGAGCCCAGAACTCCGGCTTTGCTGAAATGCTCCCTGTGGTTCACACTCATTTGGAGGACCCTGCCATGAGATTTAACCCATTGGTGGATCCTTCTTGTGAAGCCCGTGATTTTGCCACTTGGAGAAGATAAAGATCAGATGAGACAGCCTTTGTAAAATATACTGTGGCCAGACAAACTAGGGTTACAGAACTCAGAGAGCAAGAGAGCTCAGAAATGACTGGCGATCACAGATGGGGGTAAAAAGGGCTTTCAGCAACTCTTAGGCTGTGAGTGTTCCTGAAGTGAGGCTCTTGTGAGAGACAGGATATAGTTGAGGCTTCCAGCAGACACAATACTTTTCTAACTCACTGTATATTTTACTAATACCTAAGTACTAATAAATACTAATACAGTAAAAAAAAAAAAACTAAATAAAATAATAAAATAAGTAAAAAATAAAATAATAAAGAAGATTAAGAGAAATAAAGTAAATGCTCACAAATAACTCGTTTTTGAAGGGTGGCTGGGACCCTTTTTGCTCATTGACCTAAGAATTTTCCCCTGGTCACTCATCACAATTTGTGATGAGCTCTGGATTAGTCAGGGTTCTCTAGGGGAACAGAACTAATAGAACAAATGTGTGTGTATGTGTGTGTGTGTAAGTGTGTGTGTGTATCTATATCTATATCTATATAGATACAGATTAGATAGGTATAAATATAGATATAGGTAAATATAGTTATAGATAAATTCAACATAGATTAGATATAATTATAATTAGATATATAGATTATATAGGTAGTTGATTAGATATAGATATAGATGATATATAGATTAGATTCTATATGGATGATATAGATAGACATAGGTACATATATATATCGTTATATGGCTAGATATAGAGAGGGAGGATTTATTAACATGGCTTACAGGCTGTGGCCAGTTAGACCAACCATGACTGTCTCCCAATTGTGCTCACCCTTGTGGTGCCAGGATGTAGTTCACTGCATGCAAAAGAAGAAGTGAATAAAGATTATGAAGGGGCACACAGAATTGTATGAAAGCATGTAACCAGATTGTAGCTGTTGGACAATCTTAATAGAATTTAAAAGAATAAATTCTATTATTTATAGAATAATAATAGAGCTTGCTAGAGCAGGCAAGCTGTAATCTCAGCATCTGCCCAGAGGAGGACAGAGGGCAGAAGGAAAGAAAGCCAGGAGGGCTAAGCTGGCACGGAGATTAGCATCAGACACATGGAGGACAAGAAGCCATTAAGCAAGGGGAGTTTATAGAAAGAACCAGAAAGCTCAGAATTTGAGGAAAGCCCAAAATGTTAGGGAGACGTTATACTTTTCCTGATTTAGGATTCTATTTGCTACAACCTGCTCTGCCACTGTGTTAGAGGTGGGGAATCTAACACAAGGAAAAATAGAGCATCTCATTAAAAGGCTAAAGATTCCATCTATCTCTTTAAGATGGCTTAAGATGAGCTTGCCTTCCCAGGGGTGGTCTCTTGGGGCTGACCAGCCTTAACTAGAATGTCAGATCTCCATTCAAGCCAGAGATTCTGTTCTCACAACCAGGATTTTCTTTTTCTTTTTAATGGGCTTTAGCACCATTTAACAGAATCTGAGGAACATTAGGTAATGATGGTCCCCTGGTATTTTCCATAGCAGATCCTCACACTGTCTACTACATATCACTCTTAACATTCTCATACATCACATGAATGATGCCTGCTTAGCACCAGGTTTATTTGGCTTATCTGGACCACACCCATGGCTTGCCTAACTTCTCCAGCATCAACCCTGCCATTCCTCACCTATCCCCAAGTCCTAAGTTCCATCCACAAACCCCTTAACACATACCAAGTACTCCTTGCTTCTTACAAGTTAGACATATTGCCCATGATGTCTTTAGTCCCAGATCTCCTTCCTGTCTCCCGTAGCTGTTCTATCTTCCAGCAGTGAGTTTCAATATCACTTCACATGAAAAACTGTCCAAGGTTCTCTTGAACTGAGTCTGTGTCCCCATCCACATTCTCTCCATGTTTCTGTGATTTTGTACTTACCATATGAGTGTGACTATGTGTATGATGGACTCTTTCATTGGTGAGCTCTTTTGGGACCAGTGTTACAGTATGTCCCAGAGAAAGAACTATGAGCTAAGATATATGAATGGGATCTGCTGCAATAAAGGCTTCTGGGAGGAGCTTAACTGAGGAGGGAAAAATCCACCCTGAATGTGAGTGGTACTGTTTTGTGCAGAAGCCCCAGACTAAATAGAGGAAAAAGGATGTGAGCAAATCAGGCATTGGTGTCTTAGTAAACCTCTGTTCTCTACTTGACATAAACATAGAGTCACGTGGGAAGAGGGACTCTGAATTGGGGAATTGCCTTCATTCAATTGGCATGTGAGGCGCACCTGTTGGGGGGTGGGGTGGGTGTTGTATTCCGTAGCTGCCTGCAGCTACTACGAACTGCGTTGCTGGAACAGAAGCTAAGGGATAGATGGGGAAGGGACGAAAAGAAAGAAGGCCAGGACGATAGTTTACCGATCATGGCCCCAACTTTAATGGTGGTCAGACCTTTTAACAGTTTGGGCAAGCCCTTCCCCCCAGACTCCGGGCTGAGTTCTGGCGGAAGTCGTCTAGCTTCTCCTGGCTATCCTTGTCTCCACTGCTCAGGCAGCTGGGTAGGTCACCTGCTTAATTCAGGAATTCATAGACCTGGAGGAACAAAGAGCTTACTTAACCTTCACTCTGAGCTTCTTCACCTTGGGATAAAAATTCCTGCTGTAACCTATTTCCCTATTATGCCTTAACACCAGATTCCTGCCCGAAGCCAGGGATTGTCCTTGGCCAATGTCAAGTTCCTACCATGTGGTATGACTCCCCAATATGGCTCTGTGTGTGTGTGTGTGGGGGTGTTTTCTTAATGATTAACAAGGGAGAGCCCAGTCTGCTGTGGTTGGTTCCATCTCTAGGCAGCTGGGCTTGGGCTGTATAAGAAAGCAGGCTGAGCAAGCCCATGGGAGCAAGCCAGAAATCATTGTTTCCCCACAGTTTCTGCTACAAGCTCTTGCCTTGAATTCCTGCCTTGGCTTCATTTGATGACAGACTGGATCTTATAAGCTGAAATAAACCATTTGCCCCACTAGGTGCTTGGGGCAACAGACAGCAAACTAAAGCAAACTGGCACTTCCTACTCTCGGCTTCTTGATCTATAAACATGTGAGCAAGAAGTCTCACGCTCCTATTGTCATGGTAGGAAGCCACTGCCTTTCTTTCATCATGGACTGCAGCCTTAAACCATGAGCCTCAATAAGTCCTACTTACCCTAAGTCACTTCTTTTCAGGTATTTAGTTGTTCACAGCAATAAGAAAAATGGTTAAGGCCACCAGCTCTCTGCCCATGCCTCTGGGAGAATGTAATGAGTCATACGAAGGAATGCCTGTTTGATTCTTGAGTGCTTTGGGGGTTAGCACCTCAGTATCCACCCACCAGAGCAGTGGCAAGCCCCGGACTGTGTTTGGGTCCTGTTGCTATGCGGCTGTTCTCAAGTATTGATGGATGGGTATACGGAAGAATAAACTACTAAAACACCTGCTTTTTAGGGGTTAGGAGCTCAAAGCTAAAATTGATTCACATGTAAGTTGACTTTTAGCAAGAAGTCAGGAAACGCAATAATCTAAATTCTAAGACCATTTCAGCCAGGATAAAATCTTCAGCACAGCATCCGAGGGGCTCTTACAGTGCCAAATGAAGCGTTTAATCTAACCTGGCCACTGTGCCCTTTGCAGTGGCAATGGGCAGTCTCTCACTGGTCCTCTCCCTGCTCTGGTTCCAGACAGCTGAGCAAGAACTTGAAGGGATGTCACAAAGGAAATGTCTTGAGGGAAGCACCTGTCATATTTCTTAAATAAAGGAAATGCTAATGACGGTGTTGACTGGTGGCCGCTGACTGATGTCATTTGTCTTGCCCTGCCTAATGGAAAGAGGGTCTCATTTTAAGCCATCTTCCCAACTCCCAGTGCCTCCATCCATTTGCAGAGATTTTGGAGCACAGGCTGAGCCTGAGTTTTGAAAGGGCAAAATGTACGGTTGCTTTAATAGCATGACACCAACCAAGAAAAACAAGGCTATAAAACAAAGAGACACCATCTCCTAGCAGGAATGAAAGGGTTGGGGAAGAAGAGGGAGGGATGGGGGGGTATTGGGGGGGGGAGATCAGTGTAGTCTTCCTCAGCTTTAATAAATGGGTTTATGTCTCTAACAAACTGAGGTCAGACCTCTTATACCAGTGAAACCAAATGGTAAATCTGTGCCAGATGGGTTTTACCCAAAGGACCAGACCAATAAACAAATATACTCGAGAGAATTTGTTAGCTATACTTAAGGGATTTAGTCTGATTGGTTTGACAATGGCTATCTCATACTAGAAACACCTAATAGCACTTCAGCCCAGATGTCTCAGCAGTTCTGAACTGGTGCTGAAGGCCTAGGGGTGCTGAATACCTAGAGCTACTGGTATTCTGTCTATGTGTCAGTGAAGGCTTGTAGTTTACAGGGAATGGAGACCATTGTGGCAGGACAGGCCTAGCAGATGGGAACACCATTCTTCAGACACTGGGAATCTAGTTCAGTGAGACCCAGGCCAGACTTGTGACCGGTGAAACTGTGAGGTACACCATTGCTGTCTGAAGCCTTGACACAGCTTTCTCACTGTTCCTCAGGGATTGTGGATCTCACATCCAGCCCTGTGCCTGCTGCTCTGTCTGTACCATGGTGTCCTCCGGCACATCTGGAGTGGAAGCGATTAACATCTGCCTCCATAGCGCAGTGGATAACGCAAAGAGGACCTGAATCTTAGAAACGTCCCATGATGCTCCACGTGGTGTGACTAGGGCAGTATTCACACCCACGTCTGTCTCTCTATCGCCATGCCACAGCCAGAAAAAACACAGATGTGGCTCTCATGTTTAGTGGGAATTTTGTGAGTCTATGTAAAAGCTCTCCATAATGACAAAACACAGTACAAATGAATTTTCATGATTGATCATAAACTGGTAGGAAAATGACAAATGAGTTAATCAACCACTTGTCTCCATCTCACAGGAACACAAAAGCATTTCATTTTTATTTATTTCTTCTCATTTGACTAATTTTACCTGATCATGCTATATGAGTTTGACATAATTGACTCACTCAGCTAGCAGATTTGGGGTAATTACCATTGTGGTCTCCTCTCCTCTACACAATTTGGTTCTATCCTTTCAGAAGTCCTTATTTTCTAGAGTCTGCATCCAAAGTGACACTTTATGAAGCTGGATGGATTAGGCACAATATAGGCTCAGTCAAACAGGAGTATAGAGGAGAGATTATGAAATAATAGCATCTTGGTCCAGGCTCTAGTAAGTGCTAGCCCCAGCTGGTCCCTCTCTGACACAGCCCATAAGCTGTGTGCCCTTGCACTGAACAAATTCTGTCTTGATTTTTCTTTCACATTCAAACAAATGCTCTGGCAGATCCCTGTGGCTCTTGACCCGAACATCAGAGGTTAAGAAGGGAGGGGAGATACCATTTCAAACAGGAAGGATGTTTGGGAAGACATGCTGCAAGAATCTGGCACTGACATTAAGAACAGCACCATGGTGAGGATAGAAACCACGTCAATCATTAGGATGTGCAACAAACAAACAGACAGGAGGTGCTGAGAGCCTGGCAGGGGCTAGTACTTCTGCATGGAAGCTGGCTGCAGGACCTGGTTCTCACAGGCTGTACCTCCTGGAGAGACAGCTGCTCAGAGAAAGGATCTTCCACAGTTCAACTGGTTGCTGAGGTTGTATCTAAATGACCTTACTGTGACATTCAAGTCCTGGGTACACATGGCTCAGTTGATTTCGGGGAAATTAAAACATGCAAGAGAGATAATGATTATTTTCTAACGATTCACAAATAATCAGAACATTGCCTTTGACATTTGCAGCTCTTTGTAGGAAGGAGTGGTACACGCTGGCAGTGAGGGGGAAGGTATAAAAATAGAGGAACACACACACCACCCACATCCCACTCACACACATACACAGTCACATACTTGCACATTCATACACACATATCACACTAACAAGGACATAAACATGCACACATACACACATATGCACATTCACACACACACACACACACACACATTCACACACAGATGCACAGATTCTCAGAATTTTACAACTCATGCTTTGCCAAAAACAACCCAAAAGGTGTGAAGTTATCAGAACATCCCCGTCAGTAATCTTGATGACTTGGTGGGATTCATCTCACTGCATGCTGGATTTGACAGTGCTTCTACAATTTCTTCTTTCTTGGCAAAGAAAATAACAGAGAGTTGCAAGACAAATGTTCTCCTTAGTAATAACAACCTATTCTGTTGCTCATCTACTGTCAGGAGAAGGAGGAGAAGTAGCCACTGTCTATTGACAGCCATGTCTTTTGGTCAGGTGCACAGATATTGTCAAACAGCACAATTATACAAAGACACTCAGGTAAGACAAGTTATGCTTACTGACTTTGAATTTGACCCACCCTTTATTACCCAAGGACCATATTGCCAGCAGAGGGGCATGATGGGAGGCTAATGTCTGCTCCTGTTACTGATTGAGCATCAATGCTTTCTTCTGCACTCTCATTCTACAGCTGACTTCCTTCCCCAAGGCTTCCTGGAGGGAGAGAAGGACTACCACCTGAAGACTTGATAGGAAGATGGGAGGATTAATTATTCCATTAATGAGGATTATACTTAAGTACTGCAGCAGACCCTCCCTCAAGTAGCTGCAGACCCACAGAACTAAAGCTTGCTCAACTTTGGGAGTTAGAACTCAAAAATCCTGATGCTTTCTTTCCTTCCCAGCTTCTTGCTCTGTTTTTACTCTCTCCATTCAAGCCTGTGTGTGTGTGTGTGTGTGTGTGTGTGTGTGTGTGTGTAAGCATGCATGTGTGTTCATGTGTATATATGCTCCCATGTGTGGACACAGGTGCATGTAGACCACAGGGTATGTCTGAGGCTAGCCTCTGGTTGGTGCCAGTTCTCATTTTCTACCATGAGACAGAATCTCGCCCTTTGTTTCCCACCATGAAAGCCAGGCTAATTGATCAGCGAGTTTCTGGGGATTCTCCTGTCCCCACTTCCTACCTCACTTGAATGAACTGGCATTACATATGTACGCTATAAGTCTGGCTTTGTGTGGACTCCGAGGATCTGAACGCAGGTCCTTGGGTTTGCATGGGAAGAACTTTACCCACTGAGCCATTCTCTCCAATTCCCTTTTTGCTTTATTCTTGCAAGTTCAAATAAATCCTCTTTGAATTCTCCACTGACATACTGAGTCTATTCTTTAATGTATAAGAGCAAGAGAGTGTAAATGGGACATTGAGTGTCATAGTGACACCTTGATCAAGCACAACCTGAGACCAACACACCATGCTCTTCAGCCATGCAACTAATTAAGGTCGTGTTCTTAGTTCTCTTCAAGTTATTTTTCATTTAGTTTTCTGTAGCTGAAGTCTATAAGTCAACACTGATGTCATAAGATAAGAAAGGAAGGGTGAGGTCAGTTGAAGACTAGAAGTGACAGGCAGGAAGTCTTCCTGGATGAGGTGCCACTGGGTCTGGATGATATAGGAGTCAGTCCTTCAGGGCAGAGAGGAACAGCTCTCTTGGAGGGGGCTCCTACCGATGTCCTTCCTGCAGTCCTAGGATGGTGATATCAGCCCCTGTTCACTCCAGTGCTGTCATTAGCTTACAGGGTCACAATCTGCTTGGTTCCTCACACCATCGTTTTCAACCACCCCATATAGAGTGTTCTACCATAATGTTGCTAACAGTGAGAGAGATGTCGAGAGGAAAGAGAGGGAGAGGAGAGAGAAGAGGGGAAATGAATGGGGAAGGGAAGGGGAAGAGCAGAAGTGGGGTAGAGAAGAGAGAATCTAGAGCTTGTTTCAAAATGAGTCAAGATCTTGACTCCATTTGGAAATGGTGGATGATAATTACCCCATGGTAACAACAGTGTGTGTGTGTATGGGGGGGGGTTGGTGTTGCACGTGGAGAATCCCATTCAGGATGGTTCCTATCTGAGCTCAAGCTTGCCCCAGCCTGCATCTTTGAGCTAATTGTTGTCTGTTGCTATGATACAGGGGAGAGAGAGAGAGAGAGAGAGAGAGAGAGAGAGAGAGAGAGAGAGAGAGAGAGAGATAGCTGTTAAAGGGAAAATGTCAGAAATAGGGCAAGAAACATCTTGCAAAACCCACTTGTGTAGAAGGCTGAGGGGGAGTCTGACCATCACTTCATGGTATGCATTTCAGAGGCAAGTCTGGAAACACTGTATCTGGGCCTTTAGATTAAATGGTACTTTCTGAATAAAGGATATCCCTAGAGGCCAGAGGCCAGGGTTAGTGTGACAGGAGAGAGAGAGAGAGAGAGAGAGAGAGAGAGAGAGAGAGAGAGAGAGAGAGAGAGAGAGAGAGAGAGAGAGAGAGAGAAGAAAGGGGGCACAGAGGAAGGGAAGGAGAAGGAGGGAAGGCTCGAATGACACAAGGTAATGTTATACCTGTTGCCGTCATAACATTTATGCCTTCCCTCTGATCGATCCACCTGATCATATATTGTCAGCACCAGCCACAACAAACTGAGACGTGCCTGCCAGCGTTTTCCTAAAAGCAACTTGCTTTAAAATTCCTGCAGCTGGAGACTGGGCTCACAGGCACTTGCCCCCAAGCCTGACGGGCAGACTTCGATTCCATAAGTTGTCCTTTGATTTCTACATGCCAAGACATATAAGCTATCCCCTCCAAATAAGTGGGGAAAATTAAAAATTCTGATAGATGCACACAACTCAGTTTCCAATTTTAAAGCAAGCAGTCACTTCTCACCTTCATGTGAGCTAGAAATAGCGAGTCCCAGAGGGACACTGGAGTTGTTACCTTCAGGCAACCAAATAAATACCAACAAAAACACTGAAGTAAAGAAATGGACATAAATCTCCCATTCTGGTATTTTCTTCAACACAAATAGTAAAAACAAGAAGCCCAGAAATTTTTACGTAGTTTGTTGTTTTCTTTATATATATATATATATATATATATATATATATATATATATTTCAGCAGTGTTTTTCTGTTTCAGACACTAATAGAAATTTTATATAAGTTCTCTAGCAAGCTGAGTTTGCTAACATTGCTTCCGCTTTCTCCCATCATTTCGTCTATACTAATCGCCAATGAGATGTTTGTAGTATTTGTTTCTGTATGAATAGTTGTTACGTTTCTGTTGTAATAATGAAATGCCATGACCAAAAGCAATTTCAGGAAGTTTTATTTCTTGGTGGGGAAGACAAGGCACGGTGAAGGGAGCAGGAGGCTAGATAATTACATATTTATCCTTACACAGGAAGCAGAAAAAAACAGCAAGTGAGGCAAGGCAAATTCTCAGCGCCTCCAGCAAGGCTCCACCTCCTAAAGGTTTATGGAAGTGCTCTAAACAGTGCCACCTCCTGGGCATCAACCGTTCCTATACCTGAGTCTGTGATGGGTGATATTTTAATTTCTTCTGCCTGGCTATTCTCATCAATTTGGGATCTCGTTAGAGTTATTTTCATCCAATGATCTCTACTGAGTTTTACTGAAGTATCATTTTCTCTCGATGCAATCCACACATGTAGCTTATCTCATTCCCTGGGAGGAAATTGATTCAAAATTTATATTTTTGTTGTTGTTGTTGTTGTTGCTTGATATATTCTGCCTGTACATGTAAGATGAGAATTCATGTTAATACCACCTATTTTATATGCATCTTGCTTTTTAGTCACCAATATCCTATAAATTACTGTGCGGACATTTATTTTCATAATGAAACCTATATGGAGTCAACCAACTGCTAGCATATTGGTGGTGTCTCTCCTATGGCATTCTGCTACTTACTGGAGCTATCATATTTCTTTTAGCTATGTGAATTTAAAGATTTTCAATACCAATTGTCCATTATTTCTAATCCAGAAACAGTTTCATGTATATCATGTAAGTGTATGCTTATTTATTTATTTATTAGCATCTCATATTTGTGTCCATTACATTAAATCATTCCCCTAGAAAATTGCTTTAAAAACATTTCTTGCATATGAATGATGTGTGAGAGATTTTCTTTTGTTAATATTTCCTACTACAGCGATTTATTATTATGAGGGCTAGTGTGTGTGTGTGTGTGTGTGTGTGTGTGTGTGTACCACAGTGCCTGTGTGGGAGGCAGGGGATCACTTGCAGAAGTTGGTCCTTTTATTATGTGGGTCCTGGGACTAAACTCTGGTCATCAAGTACTATTACCAGTTGAACCATCTTGCCAGCTCCTGTAAATACTCCATTAGGGAATGGAAGTGCGCTTTCTGTTGTATTCTACCTTGATGTGGACTAAGAAATTAAACCTGCTAGACTGTTGTTCTAAGAGGGTAAAAGAGTAAAGGAGAAGCAGCGTTTCCCAAGCTCAGCATCTTTGTAGCTTCTTTTGGATCAATTCCGAGCACAGTTGACAGATAAAATGTAAGGCACCAGTTACCTCTGAGCTTCAGATAAACAAGGCTCTGTGTCTGTCTAGCATGTTGAAAATACCACGTGAAGTATCTCACCATAAAGTTACTTTCTTCTCTAAAGTTTAGCGTAACTGAGATATTAGCATTTTCTCAAGTGGCCACTCATGACGCTAACCCACAGGGCTTTCTTTTTCATAGCCTACTGTGGGGGTTTGAATAAGAAGGGTTCCCATAGGTTCATCAGAGTGGGAACTTTTCAGAAGGATTTAAAGAATTAGGCAGGGTGGCCTTGTTATATGTCACTGAGGGTGGACTTTGAAGTTTCTGGTTCCATGCCAGTCTCTCTCTCTCTCTCTCTCTCTCTCTCTCTCTCTCTCTCTCTCTCTCTCTCTCTCTCTCTCTCTCCCTCCCTCCCTCCCTCCCTCCCTCTCTCTCCCTCTCTCTCTCCCTCTCTTCTCTATCTATCTCTATCTATCTATCTATCTATCTATCTATCTATCTATCTATCTATCTATCTCTGTCTATCTCTATCTATCTATCTATCTATCTATCTATCTATCTATCTATCTATCTATCTATCTATCTATCGTCCCTCTCTCCCTGCACATTAGGACATAATTCTCAGCTACTACTCCAGTGCCATGTGTACCAACATGCTCCCTACCACAGGGGTCATAGACTAAACCTCTAAGACGGTAAGCAAGCCCCCTATTAAGTGATTTCTGTTATAAGCACTCCCTTGGTCATGGTGTCTCTTCACAGCAATAAAACAATGATGAAGACACCTGTGTAGCCATTTTCCTACATGTAAAGATAAGAAGGCTATGAGCACATTGAGATAGTTTCCTACAGCAAAATGGGGCAGTTTAAAACTTAAAATGTGGTTCCAGGCAATCTTTTCTATGTGTCTGAATATGTAACAAAGGAAGTTTATCCTTGCTTTATGTTGTATCTGATGCCTGGTTGCCTTGGTGTGAACATTAGGGTCAGAGACTTCCCTTGTTGGCAGTCATCTTGGTCATTGTTCTACCCAGCTCCATTTTTACACATGAAGAGAACACATCTCAGATGCTGTTAAAAACAGGGCCTAGTTCAGTAGCACAGACCTTGGCCTCTCCTGCACAGGTTCACACAGCCTCCTGGGAATTGGCAGTTATGGCTTATGGAAGAGTTGCCAGATGATGCTTGGGCAATGCTCAGATAAGAGGCAGCGCGTGGTGAGGCTCTGCAGAGGAGAGATCAGGAAGTAGAGGAGAAGGAGGAGGTAGGAGGAGGGGAAGGTGAAGAAGACAAGGTGTAGTAGGGAACAGGAAGTAAAGGAAAAGGATAGGAAGTAGGGGAGGAATTTGAGAAGAGAAGTACAGAAAATTAAAAAAAAAAGGACAGGAAGCAGAGGAGGAGAGGAAGTACAGGAGGAAGGCAGGAAGAAGGAGGAGATTCAGAGGAAGAGGACAGGAAATACAGGAGGAAGACAGGAAGTAGAGGAGGAAGACAGGAAGTAGAGGAGGAAGACAGGAAATACAGGACGAAGACAGGAAATAGAGGAGGAAGACAGGAAATACAGGAAGAGGACAGGAAATACAGGAAGAAGACAGGTAGTAGAGGAGGAAGACGGGAAGTAGAGGAGGAAGAAGGCAGAAAGTAGAGGAGGGCAGGAGAGAGTTGGGGAAGACAGACATGGAGGAAGCCACTTAGAGGATAGCCTGTGTGCTGTCTGTGACTTCTATGTAGTCTGTCGTTGTCTGTGACTTCTATGCAGTCATGTACAACTTTTTAATCTCCCTGCCACCCACTTGTCTATTCTGACACCCTTCTTCCAAGAAAAGAGAACGCTCCCAGGATCGATTTGTTATGAATGCCAAGACCAACTTCTGACACAAGCATAGTCTCCAGCTGGGGGACTCCATTTGCTAAGCTCCTCTTCTGCCCACAGGCACAGGGCATACCACTTCCTTCTTAATCTGCAAAGCGAATCTGACACTTTGACTTTACATTTCTCGTGCTTATACAACTCAATTTGTAAATGCCTCTCAACTCCGTGTTAGGAGCATGTACCAGGCTCAGGGTTGACAGGCTATAACCTTGGGACAAGAGAGCTAACATTTAAAGGGTTCCCTCTGATGGGTCCATGAATAACCATTGTCATGTTTGTTAATTCTCCACACAGATGCAACTGAGGCATGAGAAGTTAAGAATCTCAGCCCCACCCAGGTAAAATAATATCCACAAGGTAAGAGTGTTTATAGCTAAGCTCTCATAGTCAGGTGGAATACAGAAAAGGCACATCAAAGGCTTGAGGGCCCCGAGTTGATGGAGTAGCAATTTCTTTTGAAAACGAAATGAACCAAAGAGGATACTGACCCACTATCCGAGCCATGGAATTGTGGGAAGTTCTGATTTAGAACAATTTTCCCAAGCTTGGTTGTCCAGAGTTAAGATTAGCTACTTATTTGGATACCAGAGCTGAAATAAGAAAGTCCATTTCATTTTTTAAATGCTGACAGAAATATCCTAAATTCTTCTCATGACTCACTAAGGAAACACAAAACTAGGAACCGGGGAGCTCACGACCACTTTTAATTTCAGTGACAGAGGAACCCAACGCCCTCTTCTGGCCTCTGTGGGAACTGCACTCATGTGACATACATAATGCAGGCAGAACACTGACACACATAACATTAAAACAAAAACAAATCTAAACAAAGAATAAAATACACAACTTGACAGTCTCTCGAGAAATGTCACAGAGTTTGATTCAGGTACAAGGGATCCCTAAAGGAAAGAACATGTGAAGAAGGAAATGGTCCATCTCTCCACCCACCCCCATCCTCCTCCCGTTTCCCACCCCAGTGCTTCACTTCTAATGTGTTTGCATAATTTGAGTCTTTTATTGAGTGAGAGAATAATTATCTTGATTGGGGTGATAGAAAGCTTAGCAGTTAAGGTCATGCCTGGCTGAAGTTGTTATCATGCATTAACAAGTGTAATTACTCAATATGTGGGCTGGATTCTTAGCATCTTTGAAAACCATAGTTAGGACATTTGGAGAAGTTTGTCAAAACCCTCAGTGTGAAATCCTTGGTTGGAGGGAAGACACACTGCCAAATGACGATGTAAACAATAAAGAGCGTGGTCTTATTTAAAACCCTCCTTGGAGTTTAGGGCTTTAGAAGATGCCCCCTAGTGTTTAGGGAGACCTGGATGTCAGATGATCTGGTGTTCACAGATACTGCATTAAGATTACCATATGGAGTCTGATGGCGGTGGCACACACCTTTGATTCTGGCACTTAGTAATCAGAGGCAATTGAATCTCTGTGAGTTTGAGGCCAAGCCTGGTCTTTTCATTTGTTTGTGTGTATAATTGAAATTGTGAAATTACGATCGTTGTCAAAATTATTTAGTAACAGGATTAGAAGGATGACTCAGCAGTTAAGAGCACTGGCTGCTCTTCCAGAGGACCTAGGTTCAGTTTACAACAGACATTTGGTGGCTTGCAACCATCTGTAACTCCAGTTCCAGGAAGATCTGTCTGCTCTGGCCTCTATAGGCATCTGGACTCAAATAACACCCCCTCCCCCGTCTCCACCCCACCCCTGCCACCAGAGACACACTAATACACATAGCTTAATGCAACAGTCCTTGAGAATGTGTCACTGTGGTGTCCACTAAAGAAAAAGAAAACATTTCCTCTCATTGTCCCAGTTCTGTACTGTTAACACTTTATTGCTATTTTTGTGACCTTTCCTGTAGGTATCTAATTTGGAAATAGAAATACCTGGTTCTCTATGGTGTATGACGTAAAATATAACTTGAGCTTATTAAAATTAACTTTAGTTTTCAACTGGGAAGTAGAGAGAGGCAGGCAGGCAGACACACACACACACACATACACACACACACACACACAGACAGAGAGACAGAGAAGAGGAAGAGGAGGAATGAAGAGGAGGAGGAGGAGGAGGAGGAGGAGGAGGAGGAGGAGGAGGAGGAGAGTTCTATTATTGTCCCCACTGGATGTGGATGTTTATAAATGGTTCAGACTGAACAGACAGGGTGTCAAGAGTGTAGTGTTCTTCCCAATCTGAATTCTGGAAGGCCTCCTAGGGTGTGAGCTGGCAACAGTAACAAACATGGAAACAAACAAAGAAACAAAATAACAGTCCCCCCACCCCCAAGTAAGTGTCCATCTTGATATTTTGTTTTCTGGAACCAACCTCTTCCCATCCATGCTGAGAATTTAATGGGCACTTTTCCCTTTCCTATCAGCCCTCACTCCTGACCTTATGGGGGGATTTATCTGACAGTAAAACTGGGATAAAGGATTAGCAGGCACAGCTCTGTTATCCAGGGCTTTATGGCCTTTTCTCGGGGGGAGAGGACAAGCAGGGCCTTTGCACACTGGGATAGGCCACAGTCCTGAGTGGGCGGAGCTCTAAGAGCAGCTGACTTGTGCACACCGGCCTGACACAAGCTCTGTGCATCCTCTGATGCAGTCCTATGGCTAAGAATTCGGGTAGTGTTGCTTCTGCCTTCCAGGCTACTGTGTTTCTCTCTTGTGTGGGCAGTGGTCTCTCCATTCAGAGGGAGCACCAAGTGTCTTCCACCTTCCCTTCAGATCAGTTTCCCATCCTCTGCACGCTCTCTGTGCACCGAGAGGCTGGCCTTCATGAATGAGGTGCTAGTTTCCAGTTTTGTGACTTCTGGGACCTCATTTGTGTCCCGAGACACACAGCTGAGAGAGGAAGGTCGGGGAGGACTAGAGCTAGGCACTATGACCCCTCCAGTTCCTTCCCCCCCTCCCAGCTCACTGGAAATACAGTTTCCCCACCAAAGGTTACAGCTCCTGACAGACACCCCCTCTGTGTAGCCACTGTGTTCTGATTCTAGAAACTTCCTCTGCCCTTCCTCTCAATGCTCAGTGCCTAAGGTCCTCATTCCACTGTCCAGACAACTGACTCACATGGGTCATTGAGACATTGCTCACTTAAGCAGGATGGGGGCGGGGAAGTATTTTAAGGACACCTTCCTTTAACATGCATGCATACTCTTCCTTCAGAAGATCATTGTTGACTCTTTCTTGAGGGTCAAATTTATTATTGTGAATATGAGTTTTTAAGCATTTATAAACACTGAGGTGATAGCCATTCTGGCTGCTGTAGTGCTCATTAAGTAC
Organism: Apodemus sylvaticus; assembly: GCF_947179515.1. Lineage (NCBI taxonomy): Eukaryota > Metazoa > Chordata > Mammalia > Rodentia > Muridae > Apodemus > Apodemus sylvaticus. Next base: position 43,170,837 of record NC_067493.1, on the reverse strand, counting down.
TCTGTGGCGGCAACTAAGTGAGGTAACCCAATCACAAAAGAATACACATGGAATGCAATCTCTGATAAGTGGATATCAATTAGCCCAGAAGCTCTGAATACCCAAGGCACAATTAGCATATCAAATGACTTCCATGAAGAAGTAAGGAGAGGGTCCTGATCCTGGAAAGGCTTGATCTAGCATTGTAGGGGAGTACCAGGACAGAGAAAAAGGAGGGGGGTGATTGGAGAATGGGTGGAGAGAAGAAGACTTATGGGACATATGGGGAGGGGGGAACTGGGAAAGGGGAAATCATTTGGAATGTAAACAAAGAATATAGAAAATAAAAAAAGACACAAAAAAGAAACTAACTAACTAAATAAATAAAATTTTAAAAAATTATCTTTGTGTGTGTGAATTAATATTAGATCCTGTGTGCGTGAAGCTTGTGCTGGACTATGAGTCATGGTTCTAGGCTTTCTCTCTCCCTTTCCTCTCCTTCCTTTCCCTCCCTTCCTCTCCTCTTCCTCTCTCTTCTCCCTTCTCCTCTCCCCTCCCCTCCCATCCCCTTCCTCTCCTCTCCTCTCCTCTCCTCTCCTCTCCTCTCCTCTCCTCTCCTCTCCTCTCCTCTCCTCTCCTCTCCTCTCCTCTCTCCTTCTACCCCCTTTCTTTATATGGTCCATATTAACTATTATCACTGCTTTGTAAAGGGCTCCTTTATTTAACTTTCTTCTAATTGCCCAATCTGCATGGGCATCTGTTTCCTCCCGAATATTCTGGTGATAGAATCTCAGGAACAGCTTCCTTTACACTCCACATCTTCTTCTAATACAGGGGTAACCTACATCCCTGGCCAGCATGGGGGAAGGGTAAGCTCTGCAGATAGCACCCCCTGGGGCACCCACCCGAAGACTCTAGTTACCCCTTGGTGATGTTTTCCTCTCATCCCAAAGAGTTCTTTGGTTTGCTTCTCATTCATTGTGAAACCTCAGGCAGCAGATGCCCAGACCGGCACATCTTCCTCCAAACATCACACCCCAGCTCTGCTCCCAGCCAGGCCAGAACTGAGCATGCTCTTGGCAAGCCTCCCCGATGGTGGCCAAAGATCTCATTTCCTAGTGACACGTGTAGAATCCTTCATAGGGTAGCTAAGAACACGACAGCTTGTCCATTCCTGAGCAAGCTGGTGAGAACATAAACCTGCTGGTAAAGGTCGGATGACCCCAGCTCTGCACAACTGCTCCACTAAAGACCCTGAGGCACAGACAAGCACCGACGGTGTTCCCAGAAATGACGGCACTGAGCAATTAGAGTTTTATCTGATTCGGAAGATCATTTAGAAGGCGATAAAAGACCAAATATTTTAGCACAAGAAAGTGGGGGTGTCACTGCTATACAAAACTAAGGATTTGGGAGTTGGCTTGGAACAGAAGTCCAGGTAGAGGCTGCAAGGACTCAGAACAATGTGTGAGCATTGCTGAGGCCCCATTGAAAGTCCCGTCCTGACATCTGGCGTGGAGAGTTCCGGGGTGAGTGAGGGGAAATTATCAGAAACTGGGATGGGGCAGGAACCGAGATGGGAGGAACCTTAGCACACACGTGCGGGGATTTAGTTTGTGTCTCCCCCTCAGGAGTGTGGCAAGCCAAAAATGGCACCGGTGGGTCCAGCTGGCCATCCTGCCAGGGTAATGCTCATGCAAACAAGGGGCTGTGTAATTTGTTGAAGAAACCTATGAAATAAGAGTCAAATGAAACCCTACAAAGATGGTTTTTGAAAGGAGAAGTCAGGACTCAGTGGTTCTCTGCCTCTTCTGTCTCACCTTTAGAGTACGTGACTAACACAAAAATGTATGACCAGGAAAATGCTCATTTGAGATGTAACTAACTGAAGGGCTGGTTTGGCTGTTAGAACTCACAGAGTTGAAGTGTAGTGCTATGGAAGACTGCTCAGCTGCACAAGGTCCATTCATGAGAGTGAGAATCTGTCTCCTAAACCGTGGGGCTTCTGCAGAGTTCTGTCTCCTGTAAGACATATTGATGTTTGTGACTTTTAGTAATGGAGCGAACAGAAGCAGTGGTGTCGGGACACAGAGATAACTATATATCAGTAACCACACTGTCACATTGAATATAAAGAGAGAACCAACATGAAATTAAATAGTGTTTGCCTCTCCAAATTGCCCAGACCAAAATAAAAAAACCAACTCAGCTGTAGAGATATGTTTTCTTTCATGCTTTTTCCACTCAGAAGAACAGAGTGTAGAGCCATTGGGTCTTGTGTATATGTGTATGCGCACACACACACACACACACACACACAGATTGTATGTGAGTGCATGCACAGGGCACAACAGGATCTTAAATGTCTTCCTCCATAACTATGTATTACTGCTTCTGAGATGATGTCTTTTACTGAACCAGATCATACTATTTGGTTTGTCCAGCCCAGCCCAGCCAGTAAGCTTTTGGGATCTCCAGACTTCAGCCTCACCAGTGCTAGAGTTACAGACACCCATAGACTTGCCTGATTTTTTTTCATAGATGCTGGAGATTTGAACTCAGGTCCTCACACTTGCAGAGCAAGATCCTCAGTAGTCCAGTCTTTAATCTTAATGAAGGATCTTCCCTCACAGTCTTCAGAGTATCCTTGGGATAGCGAGTCCTTGTATATCCCATTGTCCTTCGTTGCATTCAGGAGTGTTGACTATTTGAACTTTGTATATTGGGTGTGTGCAGTGCCTTCATTACTGTTTCTGCTTCTGTGACAAAACACGATGACCAAAAGCAACTTGGAAGAAAGAGTTCATTTCAGCTTACAGCTTGCAATCAGTTCGTCATTAGGGGAGGCCAAGCCAAGAACCGGGAGGCAAGAACTGAAGCAGAGACCATGGAGGAATGCTTCTTACTGGCTTGTTCCCCATGGCTTACACAGTCTGATTTCTTATAGCATCTAGAACCACCTGTGCAAGGGTGGCACCATCCACAATGAGCTGCCCCCCACATCAATTATTAATCAAAAAAAACATCCCACAGTCTTGCCCACAGACCAGTCTGACCTACTGTCTATTGAGGCTCCCTCCTTCCTGTTGACTCTAGCTTGTGTCAAGTTGACATAAAATGAACTGGCACAGACAAGAAGCCCAGTTAGAAGAAGCTTCACCTGTGGCTTTACACGTTTCAAAAATCTAACAATTGAGAGAAACAGCCACAAATAGCTATTTGTTCTAAAAGATACATTGCAGGAGTCACAGGGAAAACTTCCAATCAGTTGGTGATGTAATAAGGTGAAGTGTTCGAGAGGTAATATATCATCAATAACATGCATCCAATGATGCTTCCAAGGTCTTAGCATCATAGAATAGAGCTGCAGTTCTCAATCTGTGGGTCAAAACACCACGAGGGTCCCCTTTCAGATCTACTGCATATCAGGTATTGAACTGGAAACTTAAGGGTTCTTTGGAAAGCCAGTTGGATGGTGTTTTGCTGGGGCCATCTCATGAAGGAATGTTTAGCTGAAGTAGATACAGGGGAAAGGCTAAGGCAGACTTGTAAAGGAATGGTTTGCTGACACAGACACAGGTAAAAGGATGTTCTGTTAATGAAAGCATTTGAAAGGACAATGTGCTAACAACACACTTGTTGTATTGGTCCACCTTACATTGTGTAGTTGAGCTGCATATGTCAGGACTTCATAGAGAGAAACGACCAAAGAAACTTCTGGTAGTGTGCTGCAGTTTGATGCTGCTTCCTCAGACACTGGCTAATTGGCAGAGTGATGTCAGCTGAGACAGATATACATGCTGAGGTAAGACCAGGGGCAGACACGTGATGTTTGGAGGGCATATAAAAACAACTTGGCAAACATAATGGAGGCTTGCTTAGAGAGCTAGCTATGCAACACTTGCCAGTCTTGAGTCTTCCTTGGTCTTTGCTTCCCATAATAAGAGAGGCACAGCCAAGAACTTCTCCTGGTGTCGCTCTGGGTCCCTTTTGTTGACCTGTGTGAGACTGAGCCTGGTTATCTGTGCTAGGTTAGTGAGTGCCACCGCTGCTGATTCGTGTTTGCTATCCCAACTCTACTGAACTGGACTGCTGGTGTATCTATCCAAAGTATTTGCGAGTACATCGAACTACCGCTGCTAATCTGTGAGCTGAACTGCTGATTTCCAGACAACATAGATGACAGGAGTTGCTCTAAAGAACCTTTCTATACAGGTCCACTTCCCTGTATCCTTTCTTTTCCACTTTCTCTTGTGGGTGGTGGGCTACAAGGGAGAATAAAGCATTAAAAATTGGTTTAAAAAATTAAAGCTGCGATGGGGAAAGGCGGCGGCGGTGGCGGCGGCAGTGCAGCAGTGGCTGGTCCAGCTGAAGGCCCATCAGCAGTGGAACCAAGGCGACACAGGGTCCAGTTAGCCCCTGCGCCCACGACCACTGACCTTCGCTGACCAGCCGGGCTGCAAGCAGCTGCGGTTTTGCGGCGCCTTTCGCTGCACGGAAGCCTCTTCAGAACTCGGCCTCCTGCCAGTCAGGAGAGGCTCACCTCCATCTTGGTTTCGGATTCCAGAGATATCGGACAGACTGAGATCAACCTGGGTGGCGGCACCACATCTCCAGGTCCTGCAAGAGGCTAGAGGGGCTTCCGGGCGGCCAGCTGGGAGAAGTCAGTGTGCTCCGGTGAATCCAGTGGGTCCCAGCGGGAGCCTTCGGGTGCCTGCTTCGGGATCTGAACAGCATGGGCAGCAGCACCCTGTCTACAGGCAGTGCAGGAGGTAAGCTGTGCACCAGAGGCCAACTGGGAAGGGGCATCTTGCACTGGTGAGTCCAGCACTGACAAGAAAAACTAACACCAGTGAGAACTAGATGGCAAAAGGCAAATGCAGGAACGTCACTAACAGAAATCAAGGCAATATGGCAACATCTGAACCCAATTCTCCTATACCAACATGTCCTGGATACCCTATCACACCAGTAAAACAAGATTTGGATTTAAAATCACTGGTCATGATGCTGGTACAGGAACACATGAAGGACATACTTAAAGAAATTCAGGAGAAAATGGATCAAAAGTTAGAAGCCCTTGCAAGGGAAACACAAAAATCATTGAAAGAAATCCAGGAGAATACAAAAGCCAACAATGAGGAAACGCAAAAAACACTTAAAGAAATACAGGAGAACTTTGGTCAACAGGCTGAGGTCATGAAAGAGGAAACACAAAAATCTCTTAAAGAATTACAGGAAAGCACAAACAAGCAAGTGAAGGAGCTAAGCAAAACCATCCAGGATCTAAAATCAGAAGTAGAAACAACTAAGAAAACTCAAAGGGAGACAACTTTGGAGATAGAAAGCCTTGGGAAGAAATCAGGGGACAGAGATGCAAATATCAACAACAGAATATAAGAGATAGAAGAAAGAATCTCAGATGCTGAAGATTCCATAGAAACCATGGACTCAACAGTTAAAGAAAATGCAAAAAGCAAAAAGCTTGTAACCCAAAATATCCAGGAAATCCAGGACACAATGAGAAGACCAAACCTAAGGATTATAGGCATAGATGAGAGTGAAGATTTACAACTTAAAGGGCCAGCAAATATCTTCAATAAAATTATGGAAGAAAACTTCCCTAACCTAAAGAGAGAGATGCCCATGAATATACAAGAAGCCTACAGAACTCCAAACAGACTGGACCAGAACAGAAATACTTCCCGTCACATAATAATCAAAACACCAAATGTTCTAAACAAAGAAAGAATATTAAAGGCAGTAAGAGAAAAAGGCCAAGTAACATATAAAGGAAGACCTATCAGAATCACAGCAGACTTTTCACCTGAGACTATGAAGGCTAGAAGGTCCTGGGCAGATCTCATGCAGACTCTAAGAGAACACAAATGCCAACCAAAACTACTATATCCAGCAAAACTCTCAATCACCGTAGATGGAGAAACTAAGATATTTCATGACAAAACCAAGTTTACCCAATATCTATCCACAAACCCAGCCCTACAAAGGATAATAGGAGGAAAACACCAATACAAGGAGGGAAACTTCACCCTGGAAAAAGCAAGATAGTAACCTTTCATCAAACCCAAAAGAAGTTAAGCAATCAAATTTAAAAAATAACGTCAAAAATGATAGGAAGTAACAATCACTATTCCTTAATATCTCTTAACATCAATGGACTTAATGCCCCAATAAAAAGACACAGACTAACTGACTGGATACGCAAACAGGACCCTACATTTTGCTGCTTACAGGAAACACACCTCAGGGTCAAAGACAAACACTACCTTAGAGTAAAAGGCTGGAAGACAATTTTACAAGCAAATGGTCTCAGGAAACAAGCTGGAGTAGCCATTTTAATATCAGATAAAATTGACTTTCAACCCAAAGTCATCAAAAGAGACTCTGAGGGACACTTCTTGCTGGTCAAAGGAAAAATACAACAAGAAGAACTCTCAATCCTGAACATCTATGCGCCAAATGCAAGGGCACCCTCTTTCATAAAAGAAACTTTATTAAAACTCAAAGCACACATTGCACCTAACACAATAATTGTGGGTGACTTCAACACTGCACTTTCCTCAATGGACCGATCAGGAAAACAGAAACTAAACAGGGACACAATGAAACTAATTGAAGCTTTGGACCAATTAGATTTAACAGATATATATAGAACATTCTATCCTAAAACAAAAGAATATACCTTTTTCTCAGCACCTCATGGTACCTTCTCCAAAATCGACCATATAATTGGTCACAAGACAGACCTGAACAAATATAAGAAGATCGAACTAATCCCATGCCTCCTATCAGATCACTATGGAGTAAAAGTGGTCTTCAATAGCAACAAAAACAACAGAAAACCCACATACACGTGGAAACTGAGCAATATTCTACTCAATGATACCTTGGTCAAGGAAGAAATAAAGAAAGAAATTAAAGACTTTTTTAGAACACAATGAAAATGAAAACACAACATACCCAAATCTATGGGACACAATGAAAGTAGTGCTAAGAGGAAAACTCATAGCCCTGAGTGCCTCCAAAAAGAAAATGGAGAGAGCATACATTACCAGCTTAATGACACACCTGAAAGCCCTGGAGCAAAAAGAAGCTATTTCACCCAGGAGGAGTAGAAGGCAGGAAATCATCAAACTCAGGGCCGAAATCAATCAAGTAGAAACAAAGAGAACCATACAAAGAATCAACAAAACCAGGAGCTGGTTCTTTGAGAAAATCAACAAGATAGATAAACCCTTAGCCAAATTGACCAAAGGGCACAGAGAAAGTATCCAAATTAACAAACTTAGAAATGAAAAGGGAGATATAACAACAGAAACTGAGGAAATCCAAAAAATCATCAGCTCCTACTACAAGAGCCTGTACTCAACACAACTGGAGAATCTGGAGGAAATGGACAATTTCTTTGACAGATACCAAATACCAAAATTAAATCAGGACCACCTAGACCATCTAAACAGTCCCATAATGCCTAAAGAAATAGAAGGAGGCATAGAAAGTCTTCCAACCAAAAAAAGCACAGGACCAGATGGTTTCAGTGCAGAATTCTATCAGACCTTCAAAGAAGAGTTAACACCAATACTCTTCAAACTATTCCACAAAATAGAAACAGAAGGAACACTACCCAATTCCTTCTACGAAGCCACAATTAAGCTGATACCAAAGCCACACAAAGATCCAACAAAGAAAGAGAACTTCAGACCAATTTCCCTTATGAACATCGATGCAAAAATACTCAATAAAATTCTTGCCAACCGAATCCAAGAACACATCAAAATGATCATCCACCATGATCAAGTAGGCTTTATCCCGGGAATGCAGGGTTGGTTCAATATACGGAAATCCATCAATGCAATCCACTACATAAACAAACTTAAAGAACAAAACCACATGGTCATTTCATTGGATGCTGAAAAAGCATTTGACAAAATTCAGCATCCTTTCATGCTTAAAGACTTGGAGAGAACAGGAATTCAAGGCCCATACCTAAACATAGTAAAAGCAATATACAGCAAACCGGTAGCCAGCATCAAACTAAATGGAGAGAAACTTGAAGCAATCCCACTGAAATCAGGGACCAGACAAGGCTGCCCCCTTTCTCCTTATCTTTTCAATATTGTACTTGAGGTACTAGCTCGGGCAATTCGACAACATAAGGAGGTCAAAGGGATACAAATTGGAAAGGAAGAACTCAAACTATCATTATTTGCAGACGACATGATAGTCTACCTAAGTGACCCAAAAAACTCCACTAGAGAGCTCCTACAGCTGATAAATAACTTCAGCAAAGTGGCAGGTTATAAAATCAACACAAGCAAATCAGTGGCCTTCCTATACTCAAAGGATAAGCAGGCTGAGAAAGAAATTAGGGAAATGACCCCCTTCACAATAGCCACAAACAGTATAAAGTATCTTGGGGTGACTCTTACCAAACATATGAAAGATCTGTATGACAAGAACTTCAAGACTCTGAAGAAGGAAATGGAAGAAGACCTCAAAAAATGGGAAAACCTCCCATGCTCATGGATCGGTAGAATCAATATAGTTAAAATGGCCATTTTGCCAAAAGCAATATACAGATTCAATGCAATACCCATCAAAATCCCAACTCAATTCTTCACAGAGTTAGAAAGAGCAATTATCAAATTCATCTGGAACAACAAAAAACCCAGGATAGCTAAAACTATTCTCAGCAACAAAAGAAAATCTGGGGGAATCAGTATCCCTGACCTCAAGCAATACTACAGAGCAGTAGTGTTAAAAACTGCATGGTATTGGTACAATGACAGGCAGGAGGATCAATGGAACAGGATTGAAGATCCAGAAATGAACCCACACACCTATGGCCACTTGATCCTCAACAAAGAGACTGAAAACATCCAATGGAAAAAAGATAGCCTTTTCAACAAATGGTGCTGGTTCAACTGGAGGGCAGCATGCAGAAGAATGCAAATTGATCCATCCTTGTCTCCTTGTACTAAGCTCAAATCCAAATGGATCAAGGACCTCCACATAAAGCCAGACACTCTGAAGCTAATAGAAAAGAAACTGGGGAAGACCCTTGAGGACATTGGTACAAGGAGAAAGTTTCTGAACAGAACACCAATAGCATATGCTCTAAGAGCAAGAATTGACAAATGGGACCTCATAAAATTACAAAGTTTCTGTAAGGCAAAGGACACCATCAAGAGGATAAATCGGCAACCAACAAATTGGGAAAAGATCTTCACCAATCCTACATCAGATAGAGGGCTAATATCCAATATATATATAAAGAACTCAAGAAGTTAGACTCCAGAAAACCGAACAACCCTATTAAAAAATGGGGTACAGAGTTAAAGAATTCTCACCTGAAGAACTTCAGATGGCAGAGAAGCATCTTAAAAAATGCCCAACTTCATTAGTCATTAGGGAAATGCAAATCAAAACAACCCTGAGATTTCATCTTATACCAGTCAGAATGGCTAAGATTAAAAATTCAGGAGACAGCAGGTGTTGGAGAGGGTGTGGAGAAAGAGGAACACTCCTCCACTGCTGGTGGGGTTGCAAATTCGTACAACCACTCTGGAAATCAGTCTGGCGGTTCCTCTGAAAACTGGGCACCTCACTTCCAGAAGATCCTGCTATACCACTCCTGGGCATATACCCAGAGGATTCCCCACCATGTAATAAGGATACATGCTCTACTATGTTCATAGCAGCCCTATTTATAATTGCCAGATGCTGGAAAGAACCCAGGTATCCCTCAACAGATGAGTGGATGCAAAAAATGTGGTATATCTACACAATGGAGTACTATTCAGCCATTAGAAACAATGAATCCATGAAATTCTTAGGCAAATGGATGGAGCTAGAGAAAATCATACTAAGTGAGGTAACCCAGACTCAAAAGGTGAATCATGGTATGCACTCACTAATAAGTGGATATTAACCTAGAAAACTGGAATACCCAAAACATAATCCACACATCAAATGAGGTACAAGAAGAAAGGAGGAGTGGCCCCTGGTTCTGGAAAGACTCAGTAAAGCAGTATTCGGCAAAACCAGAAAGGGGAAGTGGGAAGGGGTGGGTGGGAGGACAGGGGAAGAGAAGGGGGCTTATGGGACTTTTGGAGAGTGGGGGGCTAGAAAAGGGGAAATCATTTGAAATGTAAATAAATTATATCGAATAAAAAAATTAAAAAAAATTAAAGCTGCAAGGTATTTATGTTACGATTCACTAACATAGCAAAACTGTGGTTATGAAGTAGCAGCAAAATAATTTTATGGTTGGGGGTCACCACATTGTGTTCTAAAGGGTCACAGTGTTAGGAAGGTTGCGAACACTTGAGTGTTAAGGGTTTGAATCTGAAATGTCTCAAAGGCTAATATGCTATATAGACTTGGTCTCAATCACAGCAGTGTTCAGAGGTGATGTTTGGGGAGTGGTTGGATCCTGAGGGCTCTGATCAGGACCTATGTATAAATCTTCAGTGAGGGGTGGGACCTCACTGAAGAAAGTGGATGCTTGGGGACTCTGTCCTATCAATGTTCCTTGTCCCTACCTCTCTTGCCTGGCTGACTGCATAAGGAAAATTGCTTTACCCTGACCCTGGGCCACACCACAGCCCAGAAACAAGAATGGCATGGAAAGCCAGTGGAATTGGAAACTCTGAAATTTGTTTCTCTTACAGTTATGGAAAGCTGACTAACAAAGAGGGTGTCAACAAACCCATGTCAGAATAAATGTCAGCCAGGGGAGATTTATGGGGGCCATAATGTCTTCAGGTGCCTGTTGCCCCCCACCCCCACCCCCTAACTATTTAATAAAGCTGTAACCAAATCAACACACATCTCACCCAGGCTTTAGGGGATTTAGAGCTTTTAACCAGTCGATTTTATGCTGGGAAGCTTGTTAACCTCCTCTATGCCTTTGAGATGCAAATATACCTTTAAAAGCCTCTTTTCCAATTTTACTTCCAAGATTCTTCTTAAGGACCTGGAGCCAACCTGCTGAGAAGGACCCAGCCAAGAAAGTAAAGCCCATTCCAGTCCCCGCAGGGGGGAAATAGCCCACCTTGGGTGCGGAGACCTCTCTCTGAATTGCAGCACAAAAGTTTACCCTGAGAGCACATTTAGCTCTAAGGATGAACATTTTGTGAATCTCGGATAAATGGATGCAAGTGGACATCCTTAGGTTGAAAGGTTAAAAGCAATAAGCTAGGTTCAGATACTTTGGTCTGTTGCCTCTTCCTCCTCCTTCCTCTTCTTCCTCCTCCTCCTTCTTCCTCTTCTTCCTCCACTTCTTCCTCTTCTTCCCCTTCCTCCTCTCCTCTTTCTCTCCTCCTCCTCTTCTTCTCCTCCTCTCTCCTCCCTCCTCTTGCCCTCCTCCTCCTTCTCTGTGCTCTTTCTCCTTTTCTCTCTTTCTTCCCTCCCCCACCCCCTCAAACCACATCGTGACTTCCCTAGCCTCAGCCCACCAGTAAACTTGCCCACCAGAGAACAGCTTCCCAATAAACCTGCTTTTAATATAATCTAATCTTGTTTAAATTGGCTTATTTCATTAGTGGAGAAATAACCTATCAAAAATCAAACAAGGTCAATTAGCAAAGACATGGATGGCTCTGTTGACCTTTGCTACAGTAAAATTGAGCTCAGACCATGACAATTGTGACAATAGTGGCCACTGAGTGGTAATTAAGGATTTGGGTCATCTGGTGAAGTTTCACAGGCTTGTGGTGGAATGAGGTCACTTTCCCAGTGGGATGGGGGAGGTAGGATAGAGTGTAAGTGTGGTGGTTCCGATCATAACATCCTATAAGAGCCCATAGGTTCTTTATGTTTGCATGTTTAGAGTCCAGTTGATAAACTGCTTGCGGAAGATCAGGAGGTGGTGTTGGAGGAGGTGTGTCTATGGGGGTAGGGTTTGCAGTTTCAAAAGCCTGCAAAAGGCCTGGGCTCAGTGCTCTGCTCCTCCCCTCCTCCTCCTCCTCCCCTCCTCCTCCTCCTCCTCTTCTCCTCCTCCTCCTATCCTCCTCCTTCTCCTTCTTCTCTCTCTCTCTCTCTCTCTCTCTCTCTCTCTCTCTCTCTCTCTCCCTCTCTCTCTCTCTCTCTCTCTCTCTCTCTCTCTCTCTCTCTCTCTCTCTCTCTCTCCCTCCCTCCCTCTGTCTCCGTCTCTCTGTCTCTGTCTCTCTGTCTCTCTGTCTCTGTCTCTGTCTCTCTCTGCCTGTTGCCTGTGGGTCAGAATATAAAGCTCCCAGCTACAGCACCATGCCAATCTGTTTCCCACTATGATGGTCATGGACCACCTTTCCAAAATTGTAAGCAAGCCCCCAATTAAACTCTTTCTTTTTCTTTTATAATACTTGCCTTGGCCATGATGTCTCTTCACAGCAAAAAGAAAAGTAACTGAGGCAGACAGGTAAAGTTTTAGGGATAGGAGACCAGACTGGAATGCCTTACCTAGAAATCTAGTTGAAGCCTGTTGGCAGCAAAGAACTCCAGAACAATTAATTAACAACCTGTATCTATCTTTAGCCACACAGAAACAGTTTTGGTGGCTCTTAAGGTGCAACCTCAAAAGGCTACTCAGAAACACCCCTCCCCTGGCCCCTTTCTCTGACAGCAGATAGAATTATAATCTAATGTGACAGAGTGAAACCAGGAGCCACTGGGGCTACTCAGGAGGCTTAATACATGCCTTTTCCCTGGGAGTAGGATTTCTGGTGACATTTCTCGGGAACCAGGAAAGGAGAAAAGCCTCACCTGTCCAGCTTCCTTTAGCTGTCTACCTAAGGTCCTTAAAGGAGCCCACAGCCATACAACCAGGTGTGCTTTGCTTTGTATCTAAGTTCATGCCATTCTCTTAATCTTTGGGTTTAAATCTTAGTTACAGGCTCTTCATTTGGCAGCCAGGATGTCAGCTGTAATGTTGATTGTCAGCATGTGGGGTCATCTGAATGCCTGTTTCTGGGCCAGGCTCAGAATAGACAATCTCTTATTTATTCCCTTTGGGATAGGAATTGGACTTTGAGCTGATAGATCCCAGAAGCAAGGCCCAAGGTCCTCATGGACCTCACCTCTGTCGGCATCTGCAGTGCCTTTGGGATCCAGGCCATATTTGTGGCTTATGGTAACTGTATATGAGCAACACCACCACCACCAACAACAAAAATCCTATTGAATTTAAAGTTTCAAGATTTAAACATGTATTTAAAATTACTTTGACCCTTATACCAGAGTCTTCCTTTTATTGTGGCAACTCACCCAGATTTCATGGGTCCCCTATATACAATGGCACTAGTAAAGTGTCATTCTTTTACCTGTTTAAATCCATACAATCCTGAGTCACAGATCACCATAGCTCCACTTCCCAGTATTGATCTGGCAGATGAAAGACTAGATTGAGTCTGTGCTGATGGGAAATTGTTATATATCAACCCGTTGGTGGGGAGCGGAGATTGTATAGGCTGCTGTCATTGGCCTCTGTCATATTGATGGGGTCTGATTCTTGTAAGAGAATGGATGTCCCATGGGGACCAAGGAGTTCTGCCAGACGTCAAAGGTTCTGCTGGCTTCAAATTCTGTTCGCTTCACGTGTGTTGGCTTAACTGTGATGTCAAGATGGGAAAATATAGGGAAAAAAAAGTGACAAATGTGAAAATGCCTAATGTGTGTAAAATTCTATTTTGGCAAGGTCATAGAGGATTGTTTCTCTTTCTCAAGAGAAAGGCGTGAGTTCTGATCTTTGTTTTGTCACTAGCATTGCCATGCAATCTTGGGTGAGGAACTAGACTTCTCTGAGCCTTCCTTGGTTTTAAGAGTTGTGAAATGCAATTTATAATAGCACTTGGTGTTAGGATTCTATCTAAGCTCCACCCCACAGTCACCTGGCAATAGCCAGATAGGCCTGTTTACTATAAAAGGGACTGCTAGGGCCCCTCCTCTCTCTCTTGCATCTTTTAATCTCTCACTCTCAGCTTCTCTCTTGCCTCCTCCTGGGCTCCCCTCCACCCTCTCTCCATGTGGTCACGGCTGGCCTCTCCTTCACTACTCTCTCCCTCTCTCTGCCTTTCTCTGCCTCACCATGCCCTGAATAAACTCTATTCTATACCGTACCAGTTTGTCTGGTCCCTCAGGGGAAAGGGATGCCTCAGCATGGGTCAGCTGAGGCACCTCCTTCCCCCACACCCCTGTAGAACATATTCTCACGCCTCTTTCTTTTCTTATGATCACAACACTTGGTCCTACTGTTTCAGATTGAAGTGCTTTTTGAACCTGGCCCAGCACCCACCACTTCCTTAGCCTCTCTGTCTTTGGGTCTTGAGAACAATGCTACTGTAAGGGTCCATGATTTGCCAAAGAATGACACCCCAGACTCAAACAGTATGCAGACACAAAGAGTGTTTTATTCTGCAGAAGTCCAGCATACTGGGGTCTCCCCATTACCACAATAGAGAGACAACCAAGTGAGCTTGCAGGCCTGATTCAAAGCACGTTAGGGAATCCAGGGGTAGGTGACCTTTATGTTGGGTCCATCTCTATGGACAGTCCAATACTGGAGTGTGAGGGCTGGGAACTTGCTGGGGAGGTCTGGAAACTGTTGCTGGCCAGGTAGCTGGGCAGTTTCTGAGGCCTGGACTCGCCTGGAATTGCCCAGTTCTTGGAAACAGAGATTTAGGACTAGTCTCCTTAACTGCCAATTTGAAGCCTATCATGGAGTCAGCCTAGCTTTCTCAGTGTGTCTGGGATATAGCTTGTGGGTATCTTTGGAGAGGTGTTATTCTTCCTGACACACGTGAGGTGAATTCATCCCTTCATGATAAGACCCTTTGTGTGTGTGTGTGTGTGTGTGCATGTTTCCATCCCACATTTGCAAGGCCTCTGTGACCCCATAGGAAGGAAGTTGTCACACATGGTTGTCTGAGAGAGGAGGGTTTACCAAACAAGAAAATTCTGGCGTGAATTCAGATTAGAGGCTGTATCTCTGAAGAGGGCTGGAGAGAGTATGTGGTTTGAAAGATGGACTTTGCAGACTATGAGAATTTACTAGTTTATAAAAAAAAAAAACATCTAGATGGTTAAATTTCCTTAACTTTAGGAATGCTGGAACCTCCTGGGTGGATGACTGGAAGATTAAGTGAATCAACACATGTAAAACCAGCTCAGAAAGAAGGGCCACCTGTGGTTTAGCTCTTACAGCGTACATGGTGTGCAAATTAGATAAAGGGAATATCTCTGTAAGATGAATAATTCCATTTGTAAGGAAGTCTGAGGCCTATTACTCCAATTTGGACAGTAAGTGGGTGGTTTCATGATCTTGAGCCCAGTGTGGCAGAGCGTGAACCTATTCAGACAGCCAAGGTGATATGAAATACAATACGGTGGCAAGCAGGGGTGGGGGGATGTCATACCTGGCAGGCCAAGGTCCCACCCCGAGAATCACACCTTGTGACACACCTGGTTTCAAAAAGGCTTCTTGAGGGGGAGGGGGGAGGGAGAGACAGACTGGATTAGAGTCATGAGAGCAAAAAAGAAGGGATAGAGAAGAATAGAAAAAAGGAGAGACTGGTGAGGAGAGAGAGAGAGAGAGAGAGAGAGAGAGAGAGAGAGAGAGAGCGAGAGCGAGCTGGAGTGGCCAGCAATCCTCCCGCACCTGGGGGTAGCAGGTAATGGTGTTGCTAGGTCCCTGGGAAACCTAATGGAATGGCCTGCAAACTACTACAAGGTCTGTACTTGAAGTAGGGACTAGGAGGGTAGAAGCCAGGGGGCTGCAGTAGGCATCTGGGAACAGCTGACAATGTGGTCTCAGAGCACAAAACTGACTTCTGTCTCTTGTCTTAGCTGAAGTCTCACTGCTGCAAAGCTGACTTTTGGTTGGTGTGCTCCAGGAACAAACCTCTAAGTTCTCTACTCACCGTGGTGCAGGGGTGCCCTTGCCTCAAGTTCCCACTCTTCCTCTCCTTCCTCCTTCTCTTCCTCTCCTCCTCTCCTTTCTTCTCCTCTCCTTCCTCCCTATTTCCTCTTCCTCCTCCCTCCCTCCTCCATTTTCTATTCCTCTTCCATCAAAACCACCAAAAAAAGCCCACAATATATTTTACATTCATTTATTGATTTTATATGCACATATTCGTGTGTATCTATGTGTGTGAACATGTGTCTGTCATAGTGTACCTGTGGAGGTCAGAGCTCCACTTGAGGAAGCAAGTTTTCTTTTCCACCTTGTGGAGTCTGGGAATTGAACTCAGATTGTCAGGTTTGTCTAAAGCTCCTTCATCTGCTGAGCCATCTCACTGGCCTCGATTATGTGTTGTAATGTTTAATGTCCCACTAAAAGTCAACTTGTAACCACTATTGACCACCTGTACATAGAGATACTTAGACATGATAAGATGCCTTGTTTTCTAGGAAGCAAAGGATTACACAGAACACCCTGGAGAGACATCTAAGGAACACCGAGCAGTCTTTTCAAGCATGCTTTACACTGGTTTGATAATACCTGCATGTTCTGGTTATAGGAGATAGAAATTTCATGTAAAATTATGTTACCTGCTCAAAGCTTTAAGAAGCCGCCCATTCCCTGGAACAGTCACAATTAAGTCTACGTGCACAGATTATATGTTCACAGCAATCTATGCCGGCAGTCTCTTTGAGGCATTTAGAAAAAGTGCTCAAGAATTATCAGGCAGTAAGTTTTTGCAACGTCTGGGTTATAAAAAATAAAGAAGTAAATGCTATCACTGATATTGAAAAAAGGGAGAGAACTTTTAGGAGAGGCGGGTAAAAGTGTGGGTGAGTAGCTTTGAAACTGGCAAATAGAAAACCTGATAGCTTGTTAAAGGTATCTCATCCTTCTGCTCATGGTGGAAAAGCCCAGAAGCCAGACCTGACAGAAGGATGCTATTGAAGGGACAGATGATACAGGTCACAAAGATGCCCCGGTGAAAGAGATGGGCATAGGGTAGATGGCTCTCAGCATAGATACAGAGAAGGAGCCATGTGAGTTCTATAGGCAGAGCTTCCCTCAGGATCCAACCCCTGCATGTCCTGGTGGGGCAACGCTCTCCAGGTTCCAGACAGAGCCTCCTGAGAGTGTAACTCATTCCTGGATGGACTGGTGGAATTTGGAGTTATTGTGACTGCCCCAATATGGCCATGGTCTTCTCCCAAACCACATGGATAACTTGAATCAAGGCAGTTTCTTAGGACAAAAATAAGGGGGGGGGGTTCTACAAATAGGGATGGGGGTACTAGGTGTTAGGTAGCCTCATACTGGATCTTCAAGCTGTTTCTCATTCCTCAGGGCCAACCTCAGCCTTCCCTCTGTCTCAGGCCATCTAGACTCTCAGAAGGATAAGGCTCCTTCCCAAGTTTTTCCAGTGGCTATTTTTAATTCAATGGTGCCCAGCTATGTCTCCTAGGTGGACAATCACATCTGCTCCCATGAGCTAAGACTGTATTGAAGCCTGTGCCTTGTATTTTTAGTGCTCTTGTCAATCAACTTGTGTCTGATTAGTGAAGACACCTGCTGCCATCCCTGGGGCCTCTTCACAGATGTAAACTTAGCCACTCATCAGTCACCCCTAAAACTGACAAGGGCCTGTCACTGGGGCAAAACATTATTTTATGTCTAATCGGAATTACTTTTCTATCCCCATCGTAATAGATTACCATAAACACAGAGCCTGGAAACACAGTTATTGCCTGCCAGTTTTATGACCATTATAAATTTTACCAGGCTAAAATCCAGATGTCAGCATGGCTGTATTCCTTTCTAGAAGCTCTGAGGAGAGTCGAGGCTTCTAGGCTTAGGTCCTTGTGTGTTTGTGGCCGTTGCAGCCATGCCCAAATTCTAAAGGATTCCCATAGCCCCTCTCAGACTCTCATGCTCTCTTCATTTTCTATTATGTACATGTGTGGGATGGACATGGTCTTCATTTTCTATTATGTACATGTGTGGGATGTACATGTATTATGTACATGTGTGTTACTGTATGTGGGGGGAGAATATGTGTGTACATGCATGTAAAGTCTAGGAATGCCCGGCACAGGTGGCCCATTCTTAGATAAAGTATATTCCCATTCTTGTGTTTATCCCCAGACTGTTCTTTGGGAGGGGGTTTTATGACCTTCTTCCTGGATTTTATGGTCTCTTCCTGGAGCTGGTACCTTATGGTCTTCTTTTCCTAATCAGGCCTGGATCTTAAATGGTGACTGGGGTTTATGTCATCCTTTCACTAAATTTCCAGGAAGCACAGGATAAACTGACTTCTGGCGTCAGGGAAGACCTGCTAGAGTTCACACTTGTGCTGAGAACTGATGGTATAGGAGCAGTTAGAGGAAGTGCCAGTCACTTTAGAGGAATTGGCTGTTTTTGCAGTAGTTGCCTGCCTAGTGGGTCCTTCATTTTCTTCCTTTGCTGGTATCCCGTTGAATCACCTCTTCTTCATTTTGAAGTTGTTAGCAAGGGATGGCAGCATCAGCTCTTGACAAGCCTTTCACACTGAGCTAGTAAACCATCACAGGATGTCTCCATAGTCTTTTTACCCTCACAGGAGGGGGGCCGGGCTTAACAATACTTTTCTCAGATTTCTTTCCAAGGAGCCCACACCCTTTTGTTTGATTAATTCTAATAAAAATCTATTTATGCAGTGTTTGGGGCTCGCTGAAACTCACTGTTGTTTATGAGACTTCAAAGTCCACTAAGGAGAATAAAGCAAGATGTGCACATGCCCTATCCCACTACAATTTATGACCCATGATTATGAAATTGTGTTATTTTAATTGCATAAAATCACGTGTTTTCTGAACCCAAATTTGCAAAGTTCTCTCAGATAACTAAGTGTGCCTTGTCTTCTCTCTGTTCACACTTTCTTCAATATCTGTCACTTGGATTATGAGCCTTCTGAACAGAGATGGCAAAACAGCTATCCCTTCTTCCTCTGCATGGGACTGGCAGCTCATTAGACCTCATTAAATATTAGTTGAATGAATTAAGTTTGAAATACTGTGTTAAAACTTTCCCACCAACCTCAGAGCTCTGAGCAGGGATCTCTGTCCTCAGTATGGAAGGGAACTCACTTTCCATTATTAAACACATCAGTCACAGTATTTGTAGCTGTGTTAATGATTACCCTTTCTCTCCATTAGCACAAGTTCAAGCCAGACAGGGACCCATCTTTGAGAGGATGGGTAGACATGGGCTCCTACCCCTAACCAAGAAGCTATCTGATATCTTCTGGCAAAGGAAATTTAGGATTTTTTTTTTGTCTAATGGAGTCTCACTGGGTATATTAACCATATTTCAGGGTAAGTCCATGCCCAGTAGCAGATGCTTCACAGAAAGCAAACTCAATAGTATTTTGTTTGGGCTTTTGTTGTTGTTTTATTGGTCTTTTGCTGGTATATTTTGGTTTCTTTTTGTGTGTGTGTGTTTTGTGTGTATGTTTCTTGGAATCTTTTGTTTGATTGTTTTTTTAAAGAGAGAGAAGCTTCATGACTTTGGGTAGGTGGTAGAGTTCTGGGAAGAGCTGGGGAGGGAAAGGCGTAATCAGAATGTATTGTGTGAAAAAAATTCAGTTAAAATGAAGGCACTGTATCTGAGCTTCCCCTTTAAGTGGACATTGCAGTGTTAATTGATGTTATACTGCCCTGGCTTTAGCTGAAGGAGCTTTTCATTTGTCCTTGGTGTAGGAGAAGAGCATCAATGTCAGGTGTCACTTGTCTGAAAGAGAAAAAAAAACATGATGAGTTATCTAGAATTGCTTAATATCCATTTTTTTAAACCATAAAGATTTAGCTATCTGACAAATTCTTTCTGCAGAGCATGAGAGTCTTAGACTTAAAGATTTAGGTGGTGAATTGTAATTGGATATTTTTATCTAATGTATTGTAGATAGACCGTGGAAAGATGTAACAAGCCCAATTAACATCTCTCAGCTCTGGGACTTCTTGTTTCTGTTAATAAAAAGAGGAAAGGCATCAAGAGTTGCTGGAGATAGTAAGAAGGAACTTTACGTCACGTCCACCCAGTGTGTACCCTGTCGGTGGGAAAATGAATGTCTATGGTCACTTTTATAGTCATATTATTTTGTCAATAACTTTCTATCCTGATAACATTTGAAAAAAAAAAGAGAGCAAGAAAACAGACAAGGTTGTTTCTCAGCAACAAGAACAGATCCTACCTAATGGCTCAGCAACGCCATCCCTGAAAATGATTTCCTAACACTATTGATAACTGCATTTTTGATTTGGTGTAAATAAGAAAGGCATTGATTTTTTTTTCCTTTCTGCACATCTCAGGAAGACAGGATTGTGAGTTCAGAAGTTATGGAAGGACACCAAGAAAATTCCAGGCAGAGTGTCTCAGAGTATTCTCTTTCTGTTTTCTTGCAGAAATGCTCCCTGGCTCCTGTGTCCCGGCGTCACTGACCTTCTGTGGGTCTGTATCACCACTAGGCATGTCGCCTTTACATATTTGTTGTTTGTCTTGAAAGCAATCCCATGAGATCTATGCTAGCATGCCTTCTGTGATCTATGTGGGGCTGCTTCTCTTTGCTTTCCTGCTGCCCCTGAGCAAGGGTAAGACCCCTGATTCGATTTGATGATCATAACAACTTCAAAGCATGATGCAGAAGTGGGGTTTTACATGCCTGTCATTTGTATGGGGATTTCACATATCATGGGCGTCACATCTGGAAGCTGATTGATGTGGGTGTGTAGCTCACTGACATGTTTGAGTTTTGATATAAACAAAGATGGCTGGCCATGTGTGCACATGTGGACCTTATACACCTAGAGTGTTCTTGATGTCTATAAGACCGTGGCTTCAGAACCTGAATTGGAGCTGTCAACCAGAGGTTGAGCTTGTCTGGAAATGGAACAGCTACTTACTCCAAGCTCGGGAAGTGGGGATGAGTTTTGGTAGAAAACTGACATGTATGCCCCATTTTATTAGCAACTTTTAGAACTCTGTGCCAAGGTATGCTTCACCACTGACGTCCTCAAAGACTATAAAAAGCTCTGTATATGGATAAAGGATATTTTGGGAGCTAATTATATGTTCTCATAGAATAAAGAAACGTACTTCGCTTTATAATAAAAGATTCTAAAGAAAATGAATTGACATTGAAATCCAAAGCTCAGGACTTAGGGAGTTACGTAATTAATGTCAGGGTTGGAATAGCTGGCAGTTTCCTGCACTGTGGAGGAAGCCTGGATCATACCCTGTAGCATCTCATCAGGTTTTACTTATTGCAGAACTATTCAGTGATGTCTATGGAGAGAAAGAGAGAGACAGGCTTGGTTCTGATGAGACCGGTACACGAACTATAGTGTATTTTGTGCCATTGTGTTTCAATCTCCTTTCCTCTTCACCCTTCTTTTCCTCCTACGTATACTCCCCTTTCTCCTCCTCCTTTAAACTAACAGATTCTAGTGTGTGAATTGCCTTAGCATCCACTTTGGTGTTGTGGGATGTGAGTGACGCCTGATTGTTTTCCAATTTCACAGATGAAGAAATGGGGACTCAGAGTGCTAGAATATCTCTACCCAACATGTTCTGCTTATATGTTAAAATGCTGTGACTTCAAAGAACAGAAAACCCCCACCACTTTAAAAGAATAGTGAATTATCATTTCACTCAGCAAGATATCTGGAGAAATTGCTGCTGGCAGCAATTTAAAAAACGAAAACAAAAATGAAACGAAAACAAAAACCCGAAGACACCAACACTAATTCAATGCTTTTCCAGAATTCCTAGGCATCAGGCGCCCTCAGAACTGTGACCACATTCAAGTGGAAATGGTCCAGAAACCAGTGACACCCATGATAGTCCTCATGTTTATAAGGAGAAAGAAGCAATTTCAGGAGCTCATAGCTGTTCTGTGTGGAGAATGGTCTCAGATAGGCACATCTTTGGGTTTGAAGGAGTGAATCTATTACGTAGTAAATGAGGGGCATGAGGCACTATCAAATCAGATGCTCAAAACACTCAACAGAAACCAACTGAGAAATCCCCTTTAAGATACAGCCAACCCTCAATAGAGAGTTCTAGGCAGGGAAAATGTCCCTTCCATGTTTAAAAGAACAAATAGCAATGGAGAGCAATGGGGTCCTCAAACCACAGGCAGGATTTGCTGAAGGGAGGCTCATAATATCCAACAGAAACTGACGCAGGAGCCTGGGGCTGCCAATTAGAGGTCTCTATTGAGCTTTCCCTCTATTGCTGAGCTCCCAATGGCTTAATTTCCATCTGTAGACTCTTTTATATCATGGAGTCAGCCCTAGTGACCTCTGTTGGAAACGGTTCACCTTCTAGCTGTTCTCAATAGTACTGATGGTTCCTTTGCAGTTATCTTTCCTCCTTGGTACATAGTTGGGGGCCAATCCATCCCCAAACAAGTGACCTCAGACAGATACTTTGGAAGAAATATGTTTGGGTCTCAAATGGGATGAAAGAAATCCCCATCTCCAGAGCCAGCTTTACAGTGAGTTAAAGCAACACAAGGCGATGTACTAATATAATGTACATCACACCATTCTCGGTGGAGAGCAACAGAGAAAGCACCAAAGAGGTAGGACAGATTCAGTTTTGAGTGCTACCCACCATCCTTCCGGCTTTGGCTCACAGTGCTCCAAGATGACCTCTTTCTACTGCTCATTAAGCCTACACTGGAACGATGGAGATACATGGCAATGACCTGGGCCAATGTGGGTCTGGGTGCTGCAGAAGCCATAGCCTTGGAGGGAAGTAAGGATTAAACCAACAACCAAACCACTATCTGATAGTAATTTGCTATGGTGGGGCATGAAGGAGAGGTAGTGCCAAACTCTGTGGGTTGAAGAAGCCTTCTCTTTGGGAACAAATCTAGAACTGAATGATTAAGGATGAGGGAGAAGAACAGAAAGAATGAGGCAGGAGCAGAATACCTAAAGAGTCAAGGAGCAACTACTAGAATGAGGGCAAGGTATACAGGGATAGGGAGGGGGAAGGGGCAAGAGGATGGGGGAGGAGGAGGGGGAGTGGAAGAGGTAGCTTTTCCCCAGACACACTGAACTGCAGGGCAGATCTACCCACACTGAAGCACTATGATATGCTTTGGTCTCCCATGTAATGAGGAGCCAAAATAGGGGTGAAGGTTGGGGGTCAGTGGGATGGGGTAATATGTCTAACATTCTAAGAAGGTTTTGTGCCTACCAGTCACCTTTGTTAACCTCTTTGTTTTCTGCGTGGCCAACCATTCATGTAGACATGTTGGATAATGGACAGAATCCTGCTGAGTCTGATTGCAATAGCTTCTCAGGGGTTTTCCAATATCCTTTACTGACCTCATGAGGTTCCACATGATGTACGAGGCATGCTGCAATCGACCGGCCCTGCTTGCTGCTGACAGCTAGATGGAGGCCTGCCCTATGAAGACATCAAAGCCCTTTTAGTGACTCTTTTTCTCCTGGGACTAATTTTTTAGTGGTCAGATCAGAGTGGGTATTTCTTGCACTTATTTTTCTGTCTTAGGAGCCTGGTGGGTTCGAGGGGATCAGACAAAGAAAATCCTTGGGCAATGAGGATCTTCCAGAGGGATAAATAGAATGTAAAATTCTCAGTATGCATACCTGAGAGTCAGGGCATTAGTGCCCTTGTTTCAAGTGGCTAGGCACATTTTACTTTTAGTGTCCATCCGTAATATTAATGGTCCTTATTTCTGAAAGTAACTCATCAGGGTAAAGATATCAGATATGTTTGAAGGCAGAATGTGTAGGCTAAAGTGGAACATTTTGGATGTTACATATGTATATTTCAACAAACACGTATTCAAAAACTATCAATATTGAGAAAACAAATTTAGTAATACGTTCATAAAGTGTTACAGTACTGCAGTGGTTTGAAGGAGAAATTTCCCCCATGTTCTTTGAACACTTGATTCCCAGTTGGTGATAGTATTTGGGAAGATATAGGAAGCGTGACGTTGCTGGAAGAATTACATCACTGAGGGTGGGTTTTTGAGAGCTCATAGTCTCAATCGACTTTGGGTTTTCTTTCTGTTCCTCATGTTTGTGGCTTAAGATGTGAACCCTCAGCTTCCTGCTACCTCGGTGTCTGTAGCTTCCTGCCGTTCTTCCTGCCATGATGGACTCTTATCTCTCGGAACTATAAGCCCGAGTAAACTCTTCCCCTAAGTTGCTTTGAGTCATGTGTTTTAATCAGAGCGGCAGAATAGTGACTAATGTAAGGCCTACGCTGGGGGTCCCTCTCCTTTTCCTTTTCTGTTTTCAGGGTGGCATTTCCAGTGAGTTTCTTCCTCTGGAGAAAATGAATAATAACATCTACATTGCCAGACACGAGAGGGTTAAATGAGAAATCAGTGTCAACCCCAGAACAAGGCTGACAACCCGCTTGAAGCTTAAAAGCATTGACCTTTTGTCGCTTAATTGCGGCTTACTGGAAGGTGAGCTGGGGAAAGGGCCACAGCCACCCAGGCCTGTGTCTCAGATGTCTGTTCCCCAATGAATGCTACTCCAGGACCTGTGTAGAGTCTTCAGGAGGTCGACCCTGGCTGGAGGAAGTACATCAACAGAAGCAGGCAGTCTTACGTTGCTTTTTGTGGCTGTGATAAAAAAAAAACCACTGACCCAAACCAGTTTGGGGTGGAAAGAGACCATCATTGAGGGAAGCCAGGGCAGGATCCTGGAGGCAGAAACTGAAACAGAAACTTTAGTTCTTACTGGTTTGCTTTCCATGGCTGGATCAGCTTGTTTTCTTAGGCAACCCAGAGTTACCTGCCCAGGGATCTCACTGCACACAGTGGCTTGGGCCCTCCGATATCAATGAATAGTTAAGAAAATGATCCACAGACACCACTGCAGGCCAATCTGATGGATGCAGTTGCTCAACTGAGCGTCTCTTTTCTTAGGTAACTCCATCTTGTGTCAAGCTGATGTAAACTGACCAGCACTGATATGATTTGGACAGCCTCTGCCATGTGACACTGCTTCCGT
The DNA here is from genome assembly GCF_947179515.1 of Apodemus sylvaticus. Taxonomy (NCBI): domain Eukaryota; kingdom Metazoa; phylum Chordata; class Mammalia; order Rodentia; family Muridae; genus Apodemus; species Apodemus sylvaticus. Next base: position 43,145,862 of record NC_067493.1, on the reverse strand, counting down.
GGACTCTACCATGCCTTCGTCACCATGACTTAGGAGCCCTCACGTCTAAGACTGAGGGTGTTGCTGTGTATTAGTGGAACTTGACATGGTTGGGAATGATGGTGGTTGGGATCAGGGTCAGCATCTGTTTCCACCCACATTCTTATCTGGGAGCTGGGTAGAAACTAGGCTGGTACCCTAATACTTTTCTTGTCACATCCAAATGATCCAGCCATGATCACCAGCCAGTGTGATGCCTGTATCTATTTCCACTAAGAGCTTCTAAGACTTCTATGCATTCTCTTTATCAATACACTCCAGTTCAAGATTCTCAGGATATGCTTTGGAAAAAAGAGGCAAAGTGTAGCCTTCTACTGAATAACCAGCCTACTTAGCCAGCTAAGAACCATATTATAAAAAAGCCATATTATAGAAAAACCAAACTAGGTTCATTCTTGTTTATGATGAAACCTCTTTCTCACAGATTGGGCTATGCTCTACCTGTACCTTTAACTACAAATGGTTCTGTACTGCCTGCTCCAAGAAATGGCAATTGTGTCTTTGTTTTAAAAGTTGTTTATACCATTCTGAAGCCCTATCTTTGTTTCAAAAGGTTGCTATGGTTACCTCATGACCACCTCTAATCACACCTTTGTTTCAGGAGGTCTTTATGACTAACTTGATATACTTATGTTCTGCTCCTGTAACCCTATTTATTTTTCTCACCAAATCCCTCATTTGGAAACTCCCTACCCCTGAGCTATAAACACCTTGTCTTCCTCATGTCCACTGCTGACCTCCCAAACCATGGCTTTGGGGGAGGCAGCCTGTATAAATCAATGATAAGAATTGCTTGCTTCAGTTAATTTGGCCACAGTGATGTGATTTGATTATCTTTCTCCTCCCATCTTTGGGATTAACACCATAAGATAAACATGGATGAAAATGTGAAGTGAGAGTCCTTTCCTATCACTAAGGAGACACTAGTCTGTCTGATTTTCAACTTCTCACCAAGGGTGGCTTGTGAGGTGCTCTATGGCTGTGGAGACAAACCAAAGGTCTCTGTGCCTGTCTTCGGCATTGGGGCAAATTCAGGGCTGGTTCTAGAGAAGGTGGCCAGAGGCATCCTTTCTGTTGTACAGGAGACATTAGGAGTAGCTCCAAAGCAAGGGGCCAGATAAGTTCAGGAGTATTTCTGGCTTTTCCTCAACGTAGGAAACCATAACTAGGTTCTTCTGAGAGATCAGAGTGGTGCCGGTGTCTCAGAAAGTACCTGTCTCATTATCCTATAAAATACTTGTTTAAACACACTGAGGACCAACTGCCCCCCTATTATTTCCTTCTCAGGCCAAGTTACTGCAGAGGCTTCCTGGATAGACTGATTCTTGGGCTTGTAAAGCTTTATCTCTTCACAGTTGTTTTCTGTCTTCCCTTCCTAAGACAAGGAACAGCCTGAGAGATTCTAACTTCTTCAAGATTTGTCTGTCTATTATAGCATACTAGGAATGGAAAATGAGTCAGGTATCGTCAGGTATCAGTATATATATATATATATATATATATATATATATATATATGTATATATATATATATATAATATCTATCTATCCATCTATCTATCTATCCATCTACCTATCTTTCTATCATCTATCAATCTACCTTTCTATCATTCATCTGTCATCTATCTCTATCATATATCACCTACCTATTATCTATCGTCTATCTGTCATATCTCATTTATCAATCTATCTTTTTATCATCTATCTCTCTTCTCTGTCTCTATCATCTATCCATGACTTACCTAACATCTATCTATCATCTATAATCAATCTTGCTTTCTATCATCTTTCACCTATCTATCTATCTATCTATCTATCTATCTATCTATCTATCTATCTATCTATCTACCTATCTATCTATCCATGTATTTCAAAAGTTGTAGAATGAAGCCCTCTGTGCAACCTAGGCACCATCTTCACCAGATCACCTGTTGGCTGCTCACAGGAGTCTGTAAGTACCCTCTTGTTGGCTTGTTGGTTGTTGATGTTCCCTCACAGAAGGAGGGAGTAGATAGGGTCATTGGACTTTCACCTGATATTTCAGCCAATACCTCCAGAATTTTATATGCATTTCTGCCCTCACTGCACATGGCCTAGGTGCTTCCATATAGGTGGCTAGGGGTATACAGTCTGGGGAAGGTTAACAGAATGTTAACCCATCTTCTTCCATGATCTGTGCAAGGTGAATCTTTCTAGTGTGGCTGTTTTAGGGTTACCAACACTCCAGCTAGTAACCCCTCATCCTTACTCTGTAGGTAAACTTAATAAACTCATTTATTCCCCAGATTTTGTTGGAATTGTACTTTGGTTTGCCACTGAGATCTTATGAGGAGGGGGTAGACACTGCTTATGCCTTCCCAGGAAAAGACTTCTCAAAAGATCGTCATGCTGGGCCTCCTTGGCCAGGGTGCTTCAAAACCCAAGGCAAGCTTAGTTTTCACAGTCAAAGTCACTAGCTGTCTACCACGCAGTTCCCTACTTCTCTTAGAGGAAGGTCAGATTTTCACTGGAGACTGGTTTGCATCCTGTCCAAATAGTTTCACAGAGGCAGATTCCAGTCAATGCCGTGGAAACCATGGTAGGTGCTGAGACAGCAACAGTAAAGCCAGCAACAAAGACCATAGCAAGTTTGAGGGGAAGCAGCAATTAGCTGAGTTTAGACCATGCTACTCTCCTCCATGGGGACTATCACCTTCTCCTTCTCCTCAAAACAGAAAAGGAGAGTGCTGGAATCTTTGAGGCCACAGGGTTGCCTGCAACCCTAACAGGGAAATCATGAGCTCTCATACATTTAAAAAGCATTGCTTCTCAGTTTTCTTGGTGATGAGTGTTTCTTGTAGCTCATCATCAGAGTTCAACTTGAAGGGCTTGGAATGGCTCCATCACAGGGAGGCACAGCTGACCGCATGAATCTCACTCACTAACGACCTAATTAGATTTAAGGTGACCAATGTTATCCCCAGTCATATCTGTCATGGAGAAGTTCAGACAAGGATACCTTTAAAGCATTATTATCTTTTGCAACACAGACTTAAAGACTGAAATGGAAACAAAATAGAAATGATGGAAGAGACAAACACAAGATGTGCATTTAATTGTGAAAAACCAGCACAGGGCAGGCTGTTGGGTGCTTGGTACTTGGTGTTTGAATGTATTCATTTTGCAGATGTTAACAACTGGACTGGATGCCAGCTCTATGCTGAGACTGAGGTGTCTCAGGACTTCGAAGGATCAGCCAGTCAAGCTCTGCATGGTTGGCTGGCATCCGTTCTCTGCTGTCTTGAAGGTTGTACCTGGAGTTTGTGTACCTGAACTCATTTGAAAGCAGAAAAACTTGGTGTACTTACATCTAAACATCTAGCAGGCTTAACAAGTCATTAGTCTTGGTGGAAAAGCACAATGTTTCATCAGTTCCGTCTCCTCTGAGCATGGCTTCTGGACACTGCTGAAGTGGTCCAGCCTCTGATTGCCCCCGTGCCTCTCTTCCCAGTTCCCAACCACCTGCCCACTGTGGAGGATGCTGCTTGGGGCCAGGTGATTTATCTGCTCTCTTGTCTTTCTCTCTTCTCTAGACCATACTTTTTTTTTTTTTTTTTAGTATCACAGTTGGAAACGAAGTAGATACTTAATGAACCTTCCACGCATGCATGCACGAATGGATGAATGAGTACATAAATAAGAAATTACACAGCAGTCAGGAGTTCTTCTTTTCCATTTTTCTTCTGCAGGGAACCTGACCCTGTTGAGAGACCAGAGCAAAATACTCCTCAGATTTCTTCTGTTTTTCCTTGAAGCCGTATTTCAAAGGAAGAAGCTGATCAAGTAAGTGGACCCCTTGTGGGCTGGGATCTCTGTTCGGCATCCATTACACCTGTGTCTTTATGTGTATGACCTGCCCTGCTTCTAGGCATCTCCCTTGCTGAACACACAAGGACAGTTATTTTAGCAACACAATAGTGTCATTAAGAGATGGACTTAGTCCAATCTGTGATGCTCAGAATATCCTAGGTTGGGCAATTTACAAAGAATGGTTTCCCATATTTCCGAGGGATGGGATATCTAAGATGAGGATGCTGGCAGGCTCTATTGTCAGATGAGGGCTTCAGTCTCTCAAGGAGAGGGGAGTAGTACCCTACTGGCAAACCAAAGAACAGGGAAGTCTTTCTTTTTTCTGAAGAATTTTTTGGGACTAGGGAGGTTGACTCAGTGCCTAAAACCACAGCGGACCCTGGCTTAGTTTCCAGCACCCACATGGTATTTGGTAAAAATCTGTAACGTGAGCTCTAAGTATCTGATACCCTCTTCTGACTTCTGGAGGTACCAGGCATGCATACGCTGCATAGATATACACTCAGGCAAAACATCCATACTCAGAAATTAAATAAATAAATAAAAATCCTACTGGACTCACGTGGGCTGTCAGAAACACACCTTTCCTTTTAAATGACTTCTCTTTTGGCTAATATTCTTATAAAACTCACATTTAAATGAACAATTACCTGCTGACTGGTTTTCCTTAGATGGATTATCAAATGAGAGGGGGACATGGCTCACAGGATTAAAACACGTGCATGACTAAGAATTTCCCTTTGCACAGCACCACACAGGCTATAGAGCCTGAATTCTGTCCTCGTGGGTGGACTGGAGTTTTAAAACAATGTCTGAAATGACTGCATGGATTATTTTTCTAAATGGTTAAGTTTTGATGTATAAAAATGTCCATTTTTATCATTTATTTAGACAAATCAGAATTATATTACTGAGTATTTACCCAAAAGGCTCCAAACTTCCACACAGCACTGGTCTGTAACACCAGTTCCTAGGGATCTTATGTTATCTTCTGGCCTCATTGGGCACTGCATGCACATGGTACACACACACACACACACACACACACACACAATCTACCCCCTCCACAGAGACAGAGCAACATTCATACAAAATAGGTAAATCTAAAATAAAATTTAAAAGGATAATGAAATTATATCATTTGTAGAAAAATGGATGTGACTGGAGACTATTATATTAAATGAATCAAACCAGTTTCAGAAAAACAGATACTGTGGATTCTTCTTTATATATGATTCCTGGATTTTAATTTGATACATAAAACCATATATCTCTATATGACATAAAAATAGACATATTGTCTGGGGAACAAAGACTAAAGGGAAAGAGGGAAGAAAAGGAAGGGAGGTTCAGGTTTTGGGACAAATATGTTCATTGTTTAATATATGATCACACACTATATCATTATGTGACTTGGTTATATGTAAAATGAATATATGCAAAAAATTTAAAAAATAAGGTTGCCATTGTCCTTGTTCCTATCATTTAGGCAGTCACACTGCTAAGATTTTATGGGTGTAAATTCTGACATTCCTAAGAGACATAATTTCAAGCAAACTCTGACCCTCTGGGTCCTACAACCTTCCGACATCCTCTTCTCCAGTGTTTCCTGGGGCTTAGGTGCTGGGGTGCTTTGTCGATGTATCCATTTAGACTGGGTTACACAACCCTGCAATTTGATTGGTTGTAGTCTTCAGTAATGGTTTCTGTCTGTTGCTCAGGCAGTTTCCTTGAGGAGGGGTGAAGACTATACATAGCTGTGGGTGTAAAGACAGCAGTTGAGGGTATAATAAGAATCATTTGGTTCAGTAAAGAAGTGTCTGCTAGTTCTCCACCAAAATCCATGATTTCACTGGCTTTGGCACATGGTTAGGTTTCCAGTAGCAATCATGATTTCTTTCGTTTTGAATAGGTCTTATGTCCAACTAGAGAGCTGTTGGATATCATTAAGGTGCATATGTCACTACTCCACCCTTAGGGTTATCTTGACATGCTGGTCTTTGTTGTGGTTCATAGGTGCCCTAGCTATAATCATACACACAAGTAACATGATACAGACTTTACATGATATATTTATGTGTGCATAGGTATACATATATACACATACATATATACATTATATATACACATGTATATGCAATACATGTGTTTTAATATATCATTCATATATATCTCAACACATACTATATATACCAACACATACACTGTGTTTATATCTATACATACATCTATATCTATCTATCTATCTATCTATCTATCTATCTATATCTGAATAATGAGTAGGAGAGCATAATTTTTTGTTTTGTTTTGTGTTTTGAGTTAGGGTTTCTCTGTGTAGCCTTGGCTGTCCTGGAATTCACTCTGTAGACCAGGCTGGCCTTGAACTCAGAAATCAGCCTGCCTCTGCCTCCCAAGTGCTGAGATTAAAGGCGTGCATCACCACTGCCTGGCCAGGCTATACATTTGAAAGAGGCTATATGTGAGGGTTTGGTGAGAGAAAGGGAAGTGGGAAATGATGTAATTTTATTATAATCTCAAAGAATAAAAGAAATAATGAAAAGCATAAGGAAAAAAAGATAATCACCCAAACTTAACAGTAAAACAAAGGAGGAAGGAAAATAGTTTTCTTATTACAAAAGTGCTGAGGGAAGACTCAATGGGCTCTGTGAAAAAGATAGAGAAAATTCCTCTTCCTTTTGAATACTTGGAAGAATTATCACCATGGACACATGGAGATGAGGAAGGTCTAAGCTTTGCGGTTGTGTGTGTAGCAAGATGGAGGCCTCCCAGCAAGGCTGACAGGGTTCTGCCAGGCACCCAGCGCCAGAGGAATAGCAGCCACGTGGAGGATGGCTGGACATTGTGGATGGTCCTTGTTCCCTCGGTGATTTTTGTCTGTGTCCCCAGAAACCTTTTATTTTATTTTTGAGAAAATAAATCATATCTTTTCATGGGACCAAAATCCCTCATCCAGAGCCAGTTCTCACTGGGAAAAGGGAACAGACACTAAATGAGAAGCACAGTGGTCAGGCAGAGAGAAAAGCCTGTATCTTTTTATAGTGTAGAAGAATAACAAAAGCTTAATATAGACTCCTCAAGGAGACCAGACCACACAGTTCCTCTTCCTCAGATCCCTCTTGAAGGTGCAATTAAGACAACCAAGTTCTGTTTGAGGGTGCTGCTGTTGCATTCAGCAATCTGAGCCCAATCTCTTGGGAATTTCTATTTACATGCATTAATTAATCCAGGAGAGATTCTCCTAAGCAATCGAGGGGAGGCTGCGATTATGTCTTGATTGATTTGAGATATATCACTTCTTATGCAATTAAATTTCAAACACTATGTCAAAAATAAATAAATAAAATAAATAAATAAATAAATAAAGCCCAGCAAAAATAAGATTCCGAGACAGACATAATTACACAGACGATAACTAAACAGACCGAATCTCTCATTATTTGCTTTTATTAAATTTCTGATGAGATTCAGCATCTATACAAAAAACCGCAGCATCAGTGAAACGAAGACACCGGGACAGACATAATTACATGGGTGAAATCTGAGCTGGGAGAGTCTTTCATTATTTACATTTATTCTGTGTCTGGTGGGATTTTAGCATCCTTGGGTTTTTAACCCTTTTTTAAAAAAAAATCTCACCTCATCAAGATTGTCTATGCTTTCCACATGTCGATTCCTTCACTCTCTGTTATGGAACTGAAGGAAGATTTATTTATTTATTTATTTATTTATTTATTTATTTATTTATTTATTTATTTATTTATTCTGTTAAGCCAGGGGAGACTGTGGGGCAGATGAGCATGGAACGGGGCAGGGCATAGCTGATCAGACTTAGCCTGTTTGTCCCTGCCCTGCCCCGTTCTCTCCAAGGGAACATGATTTGCTGCAATGATGCCTTCTGCTGTGTCCGTTGTCTCCAGCTTCCTTCGGAGTTGTTCTTCTGCCGAGATGTTGGCCTATTCCTTAATAGTATTGAGCCACAGAAAAATGCTACACAGTGCCAACGTATGACCAATTCCCTTGCTGACTGTCACCATTACAGGAGTGTTTTATAAATGTCAACACTTAAGGATTGACTTTTGGGATCCTCAGTGGATATTATTCTTTATGAAACTCACCCTGGATGTTATTTCTGGATTAACTTTGACCCGTCTTCAATGGCAGGTCAATATTTTCTTTTTTTTAAAAAAACATTTTCATTTAAAAAAAATGTGTGTGTGTGTGTGTGTGTGTGTGTGTTTTGCATGTGTGTGCCTCTAGTGCCCACAGAAGCCAGAATCCCTTGATCCAAGCACCAGATCCCTTGAAGCTAAAGTTACAGGCTGGTGTGAGCTGGCAGAGAAGAGTTCTAGGAACTGAACTCATATCCTTTGCACAAGCAGCAAATGTTCTTACACACTGAGCCATCTCCTCAGGCCCAGCCTTTTCTTTTTAAAACATTTAACAGTAGTGAATCATCCTAGTTTTTGGGGGGGGGGGGCAGGACACCTTCTAGAATCCAATTACTTGAATATTTTAGAGTTAAAGTAATCTATACTTCACCCTTATAGTAGGAAAGTCCAAGGTCAAGGTGCCAGGGTTCTTGGCATCTGTTGAGGGTCTACTTCCTGGTTCATAGACAGTCATCTTTCTCTGTGTTTTCACATTGCAGAAGGGACCAGGGAACTCTTTTATAAAGAGTTTTATAAAGTTTTATAAAAGTTTTATAAAGAGTTTTAGGGTATCTTTTATAAAGCCCTAATCCTGTCTAAGGAAGTTTTGACTTCATGATTCAATAACCTTCATAGAGGTTAAACCAAATACCAGCCCACCAGGAAGGAAGCTCCAATATATAAATTTGGATAAAAGGTTGCAAATAGCAATCCCTGGAGCTTAGCATTGTGGGACTTCCAGAAATACCCCCGCAAAACAGATCTTATGGAGACTGTGGGTGAGTAAAGGTAGATTTTAGGTTGGGTTTCTTATATGATTAACAAGTTGTATCTGAATAAGTTGTTGAAGAGCCTTGTGAAAGGCGGTTGGTGTTGTGGTCTATGTACTTCTTTTCCTTTATATTTGAGGAGCATGAAACTGGTATTTGATTGGTGTAGTAATCACCAACTGCTTTCATCAATTCGATTCTTTTGAATGCTTTTCCTCTGACATCTTTTTTTTTTTTGCAGATAAAACCAAACCAAACCAACCAAACCAAACCAAACCAAATAAAATAAAATAAATAAAAATGAAAACAAGAGAGTCATGGACAAACAGCGTCTATGCCCAAAGATGAGGTATTCATCCTTCAAGTCCTGGCTCATATGCTGAGCTTTTCATATGCAGCAGGTCCTATGCTAGACACCAGGGGTTGACAGAGTTCGGTTTTTTTTGTTTGTTTTTGTTTTTTTTTTGGGGGGGGGTTAGAGGGTAAATACTTGAAGCTTCTATAACCATCCACTGTCTGTTTGAACTCCACAACCCCAGTGTGCATGAGTGCACACTGAGGCAAGAGGAAAGTCAACAGGCACACCGTGCCAGCCTCAGTATTTGCTCAATCAAACAGGAGGCAGGCGGGTCTGGTCCATCAGCAATAGTTTTCCAGCTGCTGATCCTGTTTGATCCCTTTGATTCACAAAGCCATGCAAAACAAAACACACATACACACTCAAGGGCAGCCAACAGTTTCAGCTACATCTACAGAGGAATAGTCAGAGGCTTAGAGACGCACAAGGGGCTAAGTCTAAATATGAACATGAATTTACAATTCCAGAAAAGCTCCTGTTGTATGTATAGAAGTTACTTGGTAAATATTACATGTTCACTATGTGTTCATCTCTCACCTCTTCTCACAGCTTCTGCTTCTTCTGCTTCTTCTGCTTCTTCTTCTTCTTCTTCTTCTTCTTCTTCTTCTTCTTCTTCTTCTTCTTCTTCTTCTTCTTCTTCTTCTTCTTCTTCTCCTCCTCCTCTTCCTCCTCCTCCTCCTCTTCCTCCTTCTCTTCCTCCTCCTCCTCTTCCTCCTCCTCCTCTTCCTCCTCCTCCTCCTTCTCCTCCTCCTCCTCTTCCTCCTCCTCCTCCTCCTTCTCCTCCTCCTCCTCTTCTCCTTCTCCGTCTCCTCCTTCTTCCTTCTTCCTTCTTTCTTCTTTTTTTCCCAAAGAGAAGGGGACAGAGATACCAAACTCACTTAAAGTCTAGTCCTTGGCTGTTTCTGATGGTTACTTGGCTTTTCAGGTTACACCCCACAGTCCTTGGGGGCTTGTCACTAGCAGCAAAATGGAAATTTGAGTCTCAAATGTTGCCCTTATTCATTATTGAAGTAAAGGCATAGACAATTTATTTTTGCTTTCATACCCCTCCTGCAATCTCAGCACAGACATGCCCTTTCTTGCAGTGTGCAGATTTCATTTCTGACACAGGTGCAGACTTGATTTCTCTGAGAGGGGAAAAATACATAAAGCAGAGGAAATTGGAATCTTTTTTTGTCCATAGCTCTGCTCACATGTTGAGTTTCAAAGCTCTTTTCTTCCAAATTGCCCTCCTGGAAGAGGGCTCTGGTGGTTTAGGTGAACGGATGTGTTTGGAATGTGGATGCCACTGTGCAGAGAGCTGCCCGGGGCAGTTGATCGTCCACAGAGGGTGGAGGAGGAAAGAGCTTGGATGTGACTCCATGAACTTGATCAGCATGACCAGAAGAAGAGAAAACTCATTTATGGAGGAGGAAATGTTGATCATCTTATCCAGGGAAGGAAACACAGACGTCCATTTAAAACCTGATAGGCGGACAAGACACCAGGATGGAAATGTTAGAAGGATAGGTGGGCATACAAATCCAGAGTTCAGTGGGAAAGTCAGATTTGGAAGCTGAATGTTTGTGGATGGAATTTAAATACACTTGATATCAGCTCGATACAGCCCAATTACATCTGAGAGAAGAGCCTCAATTGAGGAATTATGTACATCAGATTGGCCTGTGGGTATGTCTAGGGGGATTATCTTGGTTGTTAATTAATATGGGAGGACCACACCCACTGTGGGGAGCATCATTTCCTAGGCAGGTTGTCCTGGGCTGAAGAAGAAAGCAATAAGCATTTGAGTGAGGCAGCAAGCTACGTTTCCTCATAGTTTCTGCTTCAAGTTCCTATTGGGTTCTTGCCATGACTCAGTGATGACTGTGACCTGGAAGTGTAAGCTAAACAAATCCTCTGCTTCCCTAAGCTGTTTTTGCTTATGATGTTTGTCTTAGCATTAGAAAGGAAATAGAACAGTTAGACGTGTTGTATGTCTGAAAGGATGTTTCCTTCTGTCTCATGAGAAACATCTATATATCTAAAACCTTCTATGTGTCTCTAGCTGTGCAGAAAGTAGAACTTCAAGACTCATGGGCTCCAAGAGTCAGAAGCTGACAGGTGTCACTCAGTGCAATAGCTATGGCCTGACAGTGTCAGCTTTATGCAGAAAAATGGAATGAGAACACCCTAGATATTAGACATTACAGAAATCAGTGTGGAGGTTCCTAAGAAAACTACAAATAGATCACATGACTCACTATTTCTCTCCTGGGAATTTATCTAAAGAACCTCAACCTCATACACTAGAGATGCTTCCAGGTTCAGGGGATTTTTTTTTGCCACCATATTCTCAAAGGCCAAGCTAAAGAAGCAAACTAGGTGTCCATCAACAGATGACCTGATAAAGGAAATTTGGTGTAGGTAGATGGCAGAATTTTATTCACCCACAAAGGAGAATAAAATTTATGTCATCTTCAAGGAAATAGATTCCACTGGTGATTATTATACCAGTGAAGTAAAAAGGAAGATAGAGTTGTGTAATATGACCAAACTACATTATATATGCATATGAAAATGTCCGTACAAAACTCAGGATCATGTATAGTCAATATATAGCAATTAAAAACAAAATGAAACTTCTGGGTCTCTTGTTTTATCCCCCTCACTTGCTCTAGGAATTGAAAGAGGAAGATAGAGGCTATAAACACAGAAAAATCCTCACAGGTTGAAGCACATTCTCTACCCTCCATTTTGTCCCGTGTCCATGTGTTTGTGTGCATATGCATGTGTTTGTGTGCATGTGTGTGCATGCATGTGTGAATGCATGTGTGTACATGTGTGTGCATGTTTGTGCACACATGCCGGTTTGCATGCATGTGTGTGCACATGTGTGTGAGAGAGTGTGCATGTATATGTGTGCGTGTGTGTGTGTATGCATGTGTGTTATGTGTGTACACATGTGTGTGTGAGAGTGTGCATGTATATGTGTTCATGTGTGTGTATGCATGTGTGTTATGTGTGTACATGTATATGTGTGTCTATGTGTGTGTGTATATGTGTGTGTGTGTGTGTGCACTCACACAGGCATGTGGAGGCTAAGATTTGATCCTGGCAACCATCCTTGATCACTCTTCCAGGTGGAGTCTCTCTCAGTCAAACCAAGAGCCAAGAGCTTGCAGCATGGTCAGTATTTCTAGTCAGCTTGCTGTGAGAATATAATCTTCATCTTCTGAGGCTGGAATTACCAGCAGGCTGAGATGTACACCCCATGTTTACACAGTTTCTGGGGATCTGAACTTTAGACCTCACACTTGGGTAGCAAGCTGTTTGACCACTGAACTGTCTCTCTAGTTTCTATTAACCCAGAGAGTCCCCAGATGTTTAACAATCTGGCATCCCCTATCTTAGATGTCAATGTGTCACAGCCCATGGCATCTTCCTAGTGGGTGATATGCCTTTCAACCTGCAGTTATGTTTTTAAAAGGTATCTCCCTGGTCTCTGAGGGAAACAGGGAACTAGGAAGACTTCCTTTCTTTAGTTGGGATACAAGACTCTGAGTCTATAAAATTCACCCCTGTCACTTGAGATAAAAGGTTCTGTAAGTAACCAACACTAGTTCTTATATAACAGCCAGTGTCTCCTGTGTTTTAAATTCCTTGTCTGCAGTTGGAGGCAGGTCTTACCTGTCTTTTATCCATAGCTGGGTTTTCAGATTTCTTTTTTCTTAGCATATAGTGAGTTTTGTAAACAAGCTAGCTACTTACTCTCTTCTTAGGGCAAGAGGCATTTTTCTTTGGCATTTCCTTAGGCTACTTACATCTGCCTCATGCTATATGCAAAGGTAGATTTAATAGTAGGTTTTTATTGTTATTTTATACATACCTGAGGGTCAAACTCTTCCTCGAGATTCAATTCTATTCTGCATGCTTTGGTTAGAAGTTCTAAGAACAGAGCCTGTTTTTGAGAACTAGAGAGTGATGGTGTTTAATAGGCTCTCATACTTGAGTTACAGGTGTTACAGGTTTCCCATGGTGCATTATATTAGTTACTTTCTGTTGCTGTGCTAAAATTTTAGGACCCAGGTGACTTACAGAAGGTGTTTGGTTTGGCTTAAAGTTCCAAAGGGATGGGTCCATCATGGCAGGGGTAGGGGTGGGGTAGACATGGCAGCAGGAACCACAACAGGAGAGTAAACCCTGCTATCTGTCTAATTTGATGGTTCTCAATTTCATTCCCCATGGTGCTTTGACCCAACAGAAGACACAATAAAGATTCACACATCCATGATTTAGGGGAGTATCTTAGTTTACTGGTATCAAGATCAAATACCTTGACCAAAGCAACTTAAGTAAAAAGGGGGTTATTTTAGCTCACAATTCCAGGCTATATTTCACCATAGCAGGGGAATCATAGCAGCAGTGGCTTGAGAGAACTGATCACACAACGACTATTGTCAAGGTGAAAGAGGGATAAATTAATGCATACACAACAGTGTTCAGCTCACTTTGTGCACCAGGGATTGTTACCGCCCATGGTGGGCAAGTCTTCCAACCTCAATGAACTCAATCAAAATAACCTCCTACAGACATGCCTACAGGCCAACCTAATCTAGGCAACCCCTTAATGAGAATCTTTGCAAGGTGATTCTAGATTGTGTCAAGTTGAAAATGAAAAGGAACTGTTGTAGGGACGCCTACTTGAGAGAGTGTCTATTAACTCTCTGTTGATTATGTCACAGTAGCCTGATCTCAAGCCTGCTGGTGCTGAACTCAAGGTTCTTTCCTTTCTAATGCAAACTGAAATAGACAGATTTTCACCTAGCAGCTTCCTGCTTTGCACACCTTTTACAACTAAGCTCAGTATCTGCTTGTTATGCATAAGGCTAACTCTAGCCATAAAACACCCAGAGGCCTTAGCACAGCATATTGAAATTCTCTGGAGAGTCCTGTTGTGCTACAGGGACATGCCACTGGATAGGTGGACCTCATCTCTTTCAGGAGTCTCCCTAGATTTCTTTATTCGGGGAGGGGCAAGGCCTCTGCACCAAGCCTTTAGATGGTCTCATGTGTCCCAGAGCTCTGTGTACCAAAGCTCTGCAAGCATAAGCCAGAAAAAACTAGTCAGAGGCTACCTACCCTCAAACCAGTACTATAGACTTCACTTTCCTTCTGCTTCCAACATCGTCAAATTCACTATAGAGGTGGGGTCTGAGTCACAGAGCACATGTCTTGTAAGGGCCTATTGTTATAAACGATCCCATCCCTTGACTGCATGCCTGCCTTCTACACCTCTGTGTTAGCCCTGTGTCTGCATGAGGGTAGACAAACCTTCCAGAGCTCCATGCTTCAGTTCTTTATAACCACATGGTGAAGCAGCATTGTAAGGAAATGATATTTCAATCTTGGGTATCTGGCATGGGTAAGTATGGTCCAAATCTAGCCAGACCTGCTGCATTTGCTAAGATAAGAACCCTACTCTGGGCTGAAATCACTAGAACTGGAAGGCAGAGGGCTCAGACACTTCATGGTGGATGCTTGCCAAGGTTGCTCTGCTAGCTCTGACTCACAGGAGTGTTGTTATCATGCATGGGTTTTGAAGGGAAGTCTATTATCCCAGGCCAAGCTACTTGGCGCTCAGCCTCAGGTAGTTCAGTGAAGGACTGGAAGAAGACTTCAGTGAAATCTAACAAAGTGTTTGACTTTGTTAGAAGACTGGACCACCTTCCCTCCATTTCCAAAGCAGAACCTGAAGCTATTTGTCAGCAAGAAGGAAAAAGAACCAGGGACAGCTGCCAAGATGGCTAACCCAACCCCTCCCCTCTCTCTCACTTTCTCTTTTTGGGTCTCAGTGTATAGCCCTGACTAGCTTGGAATTCACTGCTGCCTAACCGTCTGTCTGTCTATCTGTCTGTCCCCCTTCCTCCCTCTTTACCTCCCTCCCTCCCCCTCTCTCTTCCTCTGTCTCCCTCTACTCCTCCCTCCTCCGCTTACTTTGTTTCTGCTTTTCCTTCCTTCCTTTCTTCCTTCCTTCCTTCCTTCCTTCCTTCCTTCCTTCCTTCCTTCCTTCCTTCCTTCCTTCCTTCCTTCCTTCCTTCCTTTCTTCCTTCCTTTCTTTTTGTTACATTTACTTATGGGTCTGGAGTGACGGTTCAGCAGTTGAGAGCACATGCTATTTTCACAGAGGGTTCCACTCCCCGCATCCACGTCAGGAGGCTCATGGCCATCTGTAACTCCATTGCCATGAAATCCGATGCCTCTGGCCTCCACCGGCATCTGCGTTCACATGCACACACCGACCAGCAGAGACACACGCCTATGCATAATTAAGAACAATAAGATAAATATTTTTGAAAAGACACCAATTTTTTGCTTTTTATTTATCACATGTGAACTTGCATGCCCACACATGCCATGATGCACACGTGGAGGTCAGAGGATGACTTTTGGGACTCAGTTCTCTCCTTTCCCCTTGTGGATCTCAGCTTGGTGGCAAAGGCCTTTTGAGCCATCTCTGCATTCTCCTCCTTGGCCCTGAGTTTGCAATTCTCCTGCTTGAGGTTTGAAGTACTAGATACTCCTCCTCGCTTCAAGGAAAAAAGCTCCCCCCCAGTGAAGCATGTCAGAAGTTATGCATGAAGGCCAGACATTGCCATATACTAACACTGTTATTCTTCCGGCTTGACTTCATCATTTCTTTATTTCCCAGCCTCAGAACTGTTGTATTCTTAGATCCTTAGCATTCAGCATAAAGCCTGGCAGAAACAAGGTGTCCAGTGACTACCTTTCCAAATTAGCAACACCCCCTTTTAAGAGTGAAGTATAAATTTTAAAAAAATAGTGAAGTACGATTTAAATCTATATCAGTGTGTTACAGCTTTTAGCACACTGAGTCTTTTCTGTTGCTGGGATATTTGCGTGCATAAAGTAGTCATTCGCTTTGGACATGGCTCAGAATCTATTGCTCATTAAGTGAGCTCCAGACAAGACAGCAAGGATATTAGCCTGATGCTCCAAAGTAGCAGTAAGTCTCAAGGGCACGGTGCAATTATTCATTTGCTAAATAACACAGACACACAATGGCTTAATTACAGTATTTTGCTGCAAAGTAGAATTGTAGTGATTTCCCCATCAGTGTATCTCATTAATGAGATTTGCTAACTGTTATTGGCAATATTGTAAGATGCCCCCGTTCTTTTAAATCATTTTCTAAATTGCTCGTGTCATTTGTGGGAGAGGAAAGTTCCTATTCCTTCTGTGGAGGAAAAACATTCGTGCTTCAGAAAATTCTCAATGTTAATTTTTTTCCTTGGGTGAAATGAGCCACATTTAAGTTATTATCAAACAGTAAGAACCCACATATTAATGTTAAACACCAAAATTCCATGAACCCAGTACAATAATGATCAAATGTTGTATTTTTGTATAGTGACTCTGGGATAGTTAATTATGAGACCAGGACAAGCTCATTACATTCCTACCCTCTGTTCTCTCACAGAAGGGAGTTGCTTATTGAGGAAAGTGCATACCAGTTGTGCATACACACACACACACACACACACACACACACACACACACATGAAAGCACACATGTTGTGTATACAAGAAAAAAGTAAAGATAGAAAAGAAGCTTATATACTGGGAACATCTCAGGCTAGTTACATTTTTACCAGGCTAAAAAAAATCATGTAATTTAATTAAGAGTTAATTAAATTGGGAGTGGTTATTATAAAGCAGATGATAAGAACTCCTGCTCCAGATATGGGTAGAAATGTGAATAATAAGGAGCCAGCTTTAGAAATTTGGAAAGAGGGTCACTCCAGACAGAGGCAATAGCATAGCTCATTGGTCTCTTAATGTGCCAGTAAAATGTATTTCTTCTAAAGTCAGTAAAGGCATAATGGTCAATGTTCACAGTGCTTTATTTCCATGCTCTGAGTTAAGATGGTCTGCCTTCCTAGATGCATCTCAGCCTTAATTTCCCCCACCCTGCTTCTGCAATAAAGTAGTAAGAACAGTCCGTGAGATTGGCAAGGAATGCAGCTAGTAGCATGTGCAGAAAAACTCTTCCTCATTTTCGAAATCTATTGGAAAAACTTGAATTGACTTGAGAGCGCTTTGCCTTGATTTAACAATAATCCTAGAATTTGTATGATAGTTCAAATAATGGGCTTTGGAGACGGATCCTGTCGAGATTAAAAACAGCGCCAAAAGCAAACACAAACATCTTTCTATTTCCACCAGTCACAGTACAGTAAGCCAAATTGACTTGTTTTCTTTTTGCATAGAAAATCATATTATAAATTTGTTTTTAAACAAATGTGAAAAAAATCAGAGTATTCAGTCGAAGGACTAAAACTACAAAGAGAAACATGTACTGGGAGATATATCAGATAATAAATGCAGTTATGGTATTTAAAATATTATGGTTTTTGTCAAATGCTGATGAGGATGTAGGATAGCAATAATTCTCATTTGTTGAGGAAGGAAATGAAAAAGTGATCCAGACACTATGTGAGGTAGTTTGGTGATTTCTCACAAAAGTAAGTATAAATTTACTATGTATCCCAGCAGTTGGGGGCTCTGACATATAAGACAAAAGAGTTGAAAACTCACATTCATATAGATACCCAGAGATAAGTATGTATGTATGTATGTATGTATGTATGTATGTATGTATGTATATTATGTGTGCATGTATTTCTGTATATATCACTATCCCTATATCTCTATCTATCATTTATATCTATATACCTGGAGTCATATAAGATGATATAAGAATCATATAAGATGTCTCTTGATGAATCATATAAGATGCCTCTTGACATCTCTATGATGGCATTTCCAGGATGAATGCATTGCAGGAAGGAGGACCTCTCCCAGAGAAACACCTTCTGGCACTTTCTAGAAGTAGCCTAAGAATGAAGATGTCTGAGGAAAAGGTGGAGCTGCGTGCTTGCCTTTGCATTCTTCTGGTGAGTACCTGTTGCTTCTGAAGACGAGCAGCTCTCTAGGAATCCTCCAACCCTTCAGTACCACATAAGGATAGCTGAGACATCAAACCTATGGATTGAGCAACGACTGGGTTCTCAGTTTCTCTTATGCAGAAAGCCAGTGCTGGGATACTCAACCCTGATAATGCAAGCCAATTGTACAATCCCTCTCACAACATATGTTCATTCTGCTGGTTTTGTTCCTTAGAGAACCAATATACCACCACACCAATACTAGCTGCTCTTTGTAAAGGCTGTTAACTACAAACACTGCAATCCTTTATAGTGTGTACCACTTCCAGGCCAGACACACACCCATCTGTTTATTGTGCAGGCTGCAGCCTACTCTGTGATGAAGTAATGCCCATGACAGCAGAGATGTTTGATTCATTATGCCCCTAAATCTCGAGCAGTGCTTGGGCAGAGCCGGGTCTCAATAAATATTTGCTGAATGTGTGAGACATGTCACTGTGTCCTGTCATGTTTCATTGTGTCAACACTGAGGTAACTATGTGGAGGAGCCAGAGAGGGAAAAGTAAGTCAGAGCAAAATTTAAGAGTGATACTTCTCAGCTAAGGCTTACATTCCGCTTGAAATAAAAAAATGAAAAAAACAAACAATACCCCCATCCCAGGATTCTTCTGATACTCACTTCTACTAGTCAGCTTTAATTGCTGACATTCTTCAACCTAGAATCATTGGGAAGAGTGTCAATGAGGGTTAACTACACTGGGTTGGCCTGTGGGCATGTCTGTGGGGGACTGTTGTAATTAAGTTACTTGGTGTGGGAAGGTCTAGCCCACTGTGGGCAGCACCATTCCTTAGGCAGAGAATCCTGAACTAGAGACGTGTAGAAAAACTAGGCTGAGCTCCAGCAGCAAATGAATATTCTTGAATATGTTTCTCTTTGCTCTTGATTGTGGTTGTGGGGTGAGTAGCTGTTCAATGTTTCTCTCTTGATTTCCCCACCACAATTGGCTGTAACTTGGAATTGTAAGATAAAATAGACATGTTTCTCCCCCAAACTGTTCTTTTTGTTTTTCAGAGTATTTTATCATGGTGGGCAAAACTAGAACAATAGCAAGTTCTTTTTCCCCTTTTCCATCTGTATTATCTGTCTGTCTACTTGCACATGCATGAAGGTACATACAATACAACCAGACATGCTATGAGTGTTAATTGTCATGGTCAACTTGAGTGGATTAGAATCATTTAGGAGTCACATATCTACAAGGATTTCCCCAGAGAAGATTAACTCAGAAGCAAAGATTCAACTTTGCTTTTCGGTAGCACTGTTTCAGGGTCTGGGGTCCTGAACTGAAAAAAAAAAAAAGAAGAAAAAAAAAGAAAGAAAAAGAAAAGGAGAAGAGACCAGAAGAATACTAATGCCAATCTCTCTGCTTTCTGGTTGTGGGGGCAATGCGATGAACTGTTTCCAGGGTCCATCATCATTATTTCTTCAATGAAACCATGAGCCAAAAATACCTGCCTCCTGCCTTTGAAAGCTGCATCTGTCAGGCATTTTGTTATAGCAATAAGGATAATATATCAAATCCCTATACGCTCATGCAGACAGGTATACACCCCCCTTTGCTCATTCCAGATGAGGCTGACTTTAACCCCTAATTAAGAGCTACAGGTACAGTTGAGCTGGGGTTGGAGGGATCATCATTCACCTCTCTCATGTCATGGGAAACCCCTCCCTCTAGCATAGCATGCCCTGCTCTACATCGGATATATAAGTGATAATGACTGGGGACTGCAGAGGAAAAGAAAAGAGCCCATCAGCAGATACAGGAAGCACTTATGACAATTGTCCACACAGTGGTGAATAGTCAACAGTTTAAATATGTTAAAAATAAAGATTTGGAACCTGAAAAACTGCTTGGTGTTTTGTGGTATTAGTTGTTCTTTCAGAGGATCTGGGTTCAGTTTCCAGCACCCACATGGTAGCTCACAACCTTCTGTGACTCCTATTTTAGGATTCCCTCTTCTGGTTTCTGTGGACACTGCACACATAGTACACATACATGTAGACAAAACATTCATACATATAAAAAAAATCTTTAAAAATGTAGATTTAGAGTTTTAACTGACCAGGAATTTAAACTTGGAATATTTGAGATCAATGCATTCATTTTAGTTTTTAATCTCATGTGTAGCTGGTAACATTAGTCAGGTACCCAGTCTTCTTTGGGATATTTCCTGAAAACTCCTGAATCCTTCATAGATAGTCAGATTTCTGATAAATGGGTTTATTAACAACTTCAATAAAAGTAAATGAGTTTAATTGCTCCAACTTACAAGGTAGTAATTTAAGGGAGTAAGACCTTATTCTCTGCACTAATTTATTCTTGCTCTCTGAATTAAGAGCAAAGACCAAGTAGCTTGATAATCCCCTGACAGACTCGTAAATGAGAACCAGATTTTTAAAATGGAAAATTGATATAATTAGAAAGCTATTAACTTTTTCTCCCATCCCCGAATCACAGAATAACTAATCCACAGGGGACCAAGCCTTCAAAATAATTAATTCCAAATAAGATTTTTGGTTTAAGAATTATGTGGTTGAATAGCTTCGAGTAGAAGTACAGTTATGCCTGTCTGGAGCTCTGATTCCTGGCTTCTTCTGTGCTTTTTGTTGTGTTTCTGGCAAGGACTGCAAAGCCCTGCATTCTAGCCTTATCCACACTAAGCCAAATGCCCACTGCCCTGCAGAGGGAGGGGCTTCTGCAAAATGGCAGATGCATTAAACATTGAATGGCAATATAGTTGCAGTCACGTATGCTGGGATCTGCTTTCTTGGTGTTCTTGAAGCTCATGACACACTTGTATTTACAGACTTACACAGAGATTTGAAGTTGTGGAGGAGGGCTATTAGCCTTTCAACTATATTCTTCTTCCTGTCATACAACCCTGGGCTATGCTGTCCTCCACTGGGCTTCCTTCAGACCCTTGATCCCACTTGCCAGAATGACAGGCCCTTCACACATGAAGCCAGGGAGGAAGCTAACAGCTTGTACAAGCCACAAAAATTAGAGACAGAACTGTACCAGTCCTGCAGGTTCTAAGTTTCTCCTCATTATACTTGTGCTTCCAAATCACATTTGTTTTTTGTTCCCTTTGGTTTTAATTTAATCCATTTTTTTTCATAGCATATCTTTTACCATTCCTCTGATTAATAAAGCAGCTGTTTAGAATTTGGGGGAGTTTGTGCAGAAGTAAAAGGCACATTGTCTTTTCTTTTAATTCTGTCTGAGAATTGTGGAGTCCTGTGCTGTCTTGAGCATAGTGTACTCGTTCACCAGGTATATCTGTGAGCTTTCATCTATAGGTCCCTTAAGATCTTCATGCAGTTGATGAAGCCAAATTATTCTGGGAAGCACTTTCAAGTGATGTTTAGTAACCCAAACAGGGATGATTTTGCAAGTCTCCAGCACTGAAATTTCTTCTTATTTCTCTTTCAACCACTGTTTCTGGAAGGTGTGCCTAAGTTAAACAGCCTGATCTGTTGGTGAGAATCGAGCATGTCCCAATGGTGGAGTTAGACTCCAGTGGAATGTACTGTATAAACAGATCTGAAATGCAAATACGTATCATTGTTTCTCTTCTAGCCTCTGGATGAGAGTTACTGGGCCAGAGTTCTTCATGCATAGCATCTTTAGGTCTTAGTGAAAACTTGGGAGCAACAGTTATCAGAGAAGTGTTGTAAACAAAGGATGCTAGTCATTGACCTGTCAATCACAAGAGAGGCAGTGGGTCTCCTAATGAATTCACACTTGCTTCCTCTCTGCATTGACTGTTTGTTTTTTAAATAGGTGATCAATGGTTGCTGAGAGAAGAATCAGTTGTTGTTGGTTTGCTCTTTTATAGGTTATCCAATTGTGAGTAGTCAGCCTTATTCTACATACGTGTGCAAGGCTGAGAAGCTATAATTGGACACCTCTTCTCAGACAGGGGATAAGCTTAGCTCCAGCTCTAAAAGCAGGAAGTGCTTTAAAAAATTGAGAATTTCTTGCACAGAGATAATGGAATATGATAATATGCACTTCTCATGCCACCTCTAATTCCCCTACATCTCCTCCATGTCTGTCTCCCAGCTTTATCATTGTCCCCTCCTCTTGCTGCTGCTGTTCTTGTTCAACAATCCACTAAGCTCATGTAATGTTGCCAGTGGACACATGTGTCCTTCCTCAAGAGCATGGGAAACCTACCAGTGTTCAAACTCACAAAGAAAAATGATCCTCCCTTCCTCAGAGGCCATCAACTGCCAATAGCTCCTAAGTTAGGGTTGGGTCTATTTTTCAACACATGCTGGAATTTTGGCTGAACTTGAACTCATGTAGGTCTTGTGATGGCAACTTCATCGGCTGTGAGTTTGTGAGTGAGGAGGCCATGTTGTATCCTGAAGGCAAGTGCTATGAGACAACATTTGAAGGACAATACAAGTAGCTTACAGAGCAGCTACTGTGGGACATTACTCTCATCACAGAATCTTATTGGCCCAAATCAGCACAACACAGCACAGCAGATGTGTCAGAGAGAATCACCCTGCAGTTTTTTAGTGAGATGTATGGAGAGACATGGACGGAAGAGACACTTGTAGGAGCCCAAACCAAGGAATCAAGTGGATGCTTTTGTGTAAAAAAATGGCTGCACTTCCTTGCTTAATTTTCAACTGCTTGTAAGTTTCCCATATGATGTGGCGTCACCATTGCTGGATTTAGATATGTGTGTGTGTGTGTGTGTGTGTGTGTGTGTGTGTGTGTGTTTAAAAGATGCATTTATTTTACCCAAAATGGCCTCAGGAGGAGATGTTCAGTTTCGGGGCTTTTGGTGGTGTGATCTTGAGGAATTCCTTCCTCTCAGGTCTCCAAAAGCCAGTCTTACTATGAGCTTCATCTTTCTTACTTCCCCAGTCTGTCATTGTTATAAAATGTCATGACTAAAAGGACCTTCAACAAAGAAGGGTTCATTTTGGTTCAAAGTACATGGGTACAGCCCATCCTGGTGAAGAAGTCAAGGTACCTGGGGGATGAGGTAACTGGTCACATGGCATTTGTAGTTAGGAGAAACGAAAGGATGAATCCTTGCCCTCAGTCACTGTTCTTTCTTTTTAAAAATATATTTATTTTATTTTCATTTATGTGTCTATGTGTCTATGTATGCAGGTGTGTGTAGTTCTCATAGAGACCAGCAGGGGGAAACCAGATCTCCTAGAGCTGCAGTTAGAGACATTTGTGAACCACCAATGTTGGTGCTGAGAAATGGACTCTAGTCTTCTGCAAGAACATTAAGTGCTTTTTAAATCACTGAGTCCTTTTTCCAGCCTTGAAGCTTTAGAAACCCTTATTCAGCCTAGGATCCAAGTACAGTGATTGGTGTAACCCACTGTTAGGGTGAGTGTCCCCAACTCAATTAAGTGAATTAGGATACTTCCTCACAGGTATGCCTGGAGGCTTGTCTCCTAGGTGATGTAGAATCTGTCAAGTTGATGATTAATATCAGCTATCACAGTCATTATGGTGACCACTGTGGATTGTATAACTGAATTCTGAATGTTTCAAGTACCTTCTCTGATTTCCTCATACTAGTCATGATAATAGTCCAGACGTTTGGACCTATGAACCATGTACCATAGAAAAGCAAACCTACCATGTCCACATCACAGTGAAGCAAATTAAAGCCCTAAACATCAGTTAATTTGACCAAATGCCCCAGCAGCTGATTAATATTAACAGGAACCAAAGGAACTTAAGTAAAATAAAAATTAATTTCAATGAGCAGTATAATTAACACCCCCAAATTAAATGCTTCTCGGAGAAAGAAAGAGGTGAGGAAAAATGATCTCCCTTGGGGAATTCAGCTGACTTCTCTCTTCTTTGCAAGGCAGGAAGGAGGGTGGGCTAAATGAGACAGAACCCGTGCCTCGCATCAGAGTAACGGCACCACTTTGCAGCTGGACAGCTCATTTTTTTCCCTAATAAAATTTAAAAATTAAGATACGATTGCTTTTGAGTTTGAGGCTTTTTCTAATTCATGCAGCTGCCTGTAAGTGGAACTAAAATATATAGTATTCTAAGGAAGCAAGGCATGGGGCTGAATTTGATTTAAAAAAAACACGGGGAGGTAAAATGCTCGGGCCATTAAGACATACATTATCATTTGTGCCGTGCAGATGCAGGCTTGGTTCTGATAGAGCTGGCATTAAATCAGAATTAGGGCCATGTTCTCAGGGTCTGATTTTAAGTGTTCGGGCTTCTCTCAGACACCCTTCATCCTCTCCGCATCACAAGGTCCCATCTACCCACAAATGAATATGTGTGTGATGAGAAAGATGGGCTTTACGATGCTCCACACAAATGATGTCTTACCATTTTGACCAAATCCCTACATGATATAGATATATGGCATTGTGGAAGACTGCCAGATTATTTCCCACAGAATTCCAGGCATGAGAAAAGTCAAGCTTCAGACAGCAGCAGGTTCGGGGAGGTACTGATATGTTTTTGGCCTTCAGTCATAGCTGTTTTGTTACTATTTTGAATGCTATTTCTATTTCTTCCAACCCTTGACAATATACATTGTATTATCATTTCTCCCCCATAACACTTTATTTTTTAAGACTTATTGTAATTTCTATTTGTGATCTCTATCCCTTACCCCCTTCTCTCTCTCTCTCTCTCTCTCTCTCTCTCTCTCTCTCTCTCTCTCTCTCTCTCTCTCTCTGTGTGTGTGTGTGTGTGTGTGTGTGTTTATGCCAATTGGATCACTTGGAGATGAATTTATAGGCAGTTGTAAGGCATCTGATGCTGGGAATTGAACTTGGATCCTCTGATCCTCTAGAAGAGCTGCAAGTATTCTCAACCACTGAGCCATCTTTCCAGCCCCTCTTCCCCTCGCCCTCCCTCTCCACGTGCACATGAGGTCAGAAGACAGCATCAGGTATTGGTCCTCATCTTCCATCTTGTTTGAGACAGGTCTCTTGTTGGTTACCAGTGCATACACCAGGTAAGAGTGTTGAGAGATGCTTGGATTTCCCTGTCTCTATCACCTGTCTTGTCACAGGAGCACTGGGATTAGAGAGGTATACTACTGTGCTTTGCTGTTATGTGAGTTATGGGGAATCTGAATTCAGGCCCTGATACCCATGCAGCAAGAGCTTTACCACTGAGGCATCTCCTTAGAACCCTTACATATTAACTGAAATACACTGTAAGATGTGGAATAGATTGCAATATCTTAGCAACTGAAGCCAGCCTGCCAGGCTAGGGGGCAGTACCGAGTTTTATGATGACCTTTATCCCTGTAGGTGTATGGAGATAATGGGAGAGAAGTCAATCACCATCAACAGTGACACCCTGAGGCTGTGGGCAGATCACTTTGTACCATGATGTGAACATTCAATATCTGTCCTCTTGAGCATAGTAGCCAGGAGCCACCTGAGACTGATGCACACACAATTGAATGTGGCTGGGCAGATCTAGAGCTTCTTTTTTTACTTTGTTTTATTTAATTATTTTACATTTAAATATCTACAGGGGATTTGTGAGTGCTACATTGTTTAGTATGCCCTAGGAGACATTTATATCTATGCTTGGCCCTCATGTAAGAAACGCTCTCCATAATTCTTATTATGGCAAGAAAGATATCTAGTGGACATTATCTATTTCTCCTGAAGATGTTCACTATTGATTGACTGGGTAGATGCTACTTTGGTCTGAATTATGATACCTTGTGTTAGCTGTTTTATGTTGTTTTTCTTTGTGGATTGGACTTAGAGCTCTGGGCTCAGTATGACTTGACTTTAACACATGACTTTCCCTCTGTCCTTCACGGTTATTCAACTCTGTGTCAAGTCTGTGTGGTTATCTGGTTAATAAGCTGTGAGCGACAGGTTCTCTGGCTGTTGTTGTCTTCTCAGGTCTCCCAGCTGATACTGAGAATCCCAGCCAAGACCTTTGAGTTTAGGTCCAGCCCTGTCTCATGCTTTGTCTAGAAGAGTGAAACAAATATCAACTTCATCCTTGCAAAGTCTGTGCCTTAAGAACCAATGTGTGCTTTTACTTTCTTCCTTGACCTTTGGTCTACTCTTTGAGAAGAACAAGAAGAAATGGAGTGATGCATGGATCAACAGTGTCTTCCTTTCTGTACATTGAGTTGATATATATATATATATATATATATATATATATATATATATATATATATATATATATATGTATATATATATATATATATATACACACACACACACACATATATGTATATATATCCTTTATTTCATTATTTTTTTCTATGTGTGTGCTTTGCCTTCATATATGAAGCCTGTTGCTCACAGCTTCATATATGTATGTGCACCACATGGAAATCAGATTCCATAGAATTGGAATTATAGATGTTTGCAAACCACCATGTTGGGGCTGGGAATGTAATCTAGGTTCCCTACAAGAGCAGCCCATGTTCTGTACCACTGAGCTATCTCCGGCCCCTTAAGTGTCCTAATTATAAAGCAAATACAAGCAAACACATAAACAACCACCACCACAACACACATGTCCATGTGTGCAAGCAAGCGCACACGCCCATATATACACACACACACAAAACCACAAAGACTGAGGACAATGAAGCAAGTAATTAAACCATAAACTTAAGTAACAATTTTATCAATAGGTAAGCAAAATCTAAATGAACTTAACCCATCCAGCAGAATACAGAGAATTTTAAGGTTGAAGAAACCATTTTAAGAGGTCTGGGTGTGGCAATACACATCTGTAATTTCAGCTCAGGATGTCTAAACAGGGAGATCAAGAATGTAAAACCAGATTGACTACATAGTAAGTTCTAGCTCAGCTTCTACATCTCAAAAAACAATTAAATAAACAAGGATGTTAAACGGGACTAGAGAAATGGCTTATCTTCACAGAATAGCACTCACTGGAGGCTTTTGAAGAGGGCTTGGGTTTGAGTCTCAACACCTGCATGGCAGCTCACAGCCACCTGTAACTCCCGTTTCATGGGGTCAGATGTTCTCTTCTGGCCTCCATGGGTACTACATACAAGTGCACATCTATCCATGCAAGCAAAAACACTCAGACACAAAATAAAATGGCACACTATGTTCCTAATTACATACAATTTTGGAGAAGGCAAAACTGTAGAGGCAATGAAATCAGGGATTTCTAGGAATCAGTTGAAAAGAGAGAAAATGAAGAGCAAGAGAAGTCTTCTACACTAATAATTATTGATGTACTGTCACAGCCGTTACACATCTGGCAAAGCCCATAACTTACATCATCAAGAGTGGTTCCCTAAGGAGGCTGTGCATTATGTGATAATGGTGTGTTAGCTTGGGTTCACACACTGTAACAGGTGTACCACTGTGGCTCTGATCATTCCTGGAGAGTAGGTGTTGAGTGTGTAAGTAGATGAGGAGGGTCAATGTAGGAACTCTGCACCTCCCATTTCCCATTTCTTTGATCCTAAAACTATTCTAGGAAACAGAAGTGATATTAAGCAAGCAAACAAAAATGAACGTTAGCTAGCTCCAGAGTCATAAATAGGTCCCAACTGTCCACCATTACCTGTCTCTGGCCCAATTCCCTCTGCATTGGATTCATTTTCCAACAGTGTCTGCATGTACCCAACCCCTGACCCTTCCCATCCCTCGTCTATGTAACTCTGAACTCATGAAGACTGGGGTGCTTTTGAACAGTTTCCCATGCTAGCATACTGCAGATGATATTGCGTTCCTACCCAATCTCAGGCACATCTCTGTCCAGGTTATTCTGATTGATCAAACCAAGGTGTTGTTCCCTCTTGTCCCCAGGGATTATAGACAACTACATCTATGCCAAGCAGGCTGAGGGCAGGTTTGTGTTTAGAAATAGCCAGAAACCAGTATGCACACCCAGAAGAAATAACCTGTAGCAACCAGACCTGCAGTGTAAAGTAGATTATTTATAGTACCTCACCTCAAGACCACAGGGGAGCACTTATGTGAATCTGGACAAGTCCGTGAAAGGAGGATCCATCAGTGAGGTCTGTGGGGGCTATTGTGCTCATAAGTAAAAATATATTATTCTACATCCATCTGGGAAGCATGGCAGAAGAGATGATTATGAAAAGGTGGTTTGTGCTCCTAATAGAGATTTTTAGCAACAGAAAAGAGTGAGGTCATGCGGCTCACAGGGAAAGATACAATTGGACATTACAAAATTAAGGAAATTAGCTCAGTCTCAGAAAGACACATATCACCGTTTTCTCTCATTTGTAGAACCCAGAGCTCATACTAAGTGTACCAAGAACAGTATATATTTGCAAAATGTAGCTTGCAACACTGTAAGTAAATAAGCAAGTAAATACAATGTATCCTAAGCAATTAATTTAAAAAGCTATTTTCAGAATGTGGTCTTAGGGAAAAATATTTTAACTGAAAGTGTCTTGCCAAGTTCCCTACAGACTGCCATTTTTTTCTATGTCTCAAGAACTGATATGTTGTAACCAGCCCTCTCCTGAATGGGAGACAGCCATTCACCATGGCATATCTAAGGGTCTTGCTCAGACACTGGGACAATAATTAGAATGACAGTAAATACAAATTTAATTTAAATGAGTCCATTAAGACTCGAAGCTCCTCGTTCTATTATTTGGCATTATTAGTTATACGTGTAACAAACCATTGCCCTAAAAATGAAGTGGAGACAGACCAGCTAGCATCATTTAAAACATTCCATTTACCCTGACTGCAGTTTGCAGTGCCCCCCCTCCCTTACTAATCAGTCTGTTAAACATAATAGCCATTCTTGGCTGGTGGCGTTTAATCACATTTTGAATGTGATTCCCAGCATGTATTAGAGATAAGTGGCTTGGCTTTCCAGCAGAGGAATGCGTGAGATCAAGCCATCTGCTTGCAATGTCTTTTTATCCTGTGATTTAAAAATCAGCCTGGCTGATCCTGGGATTGGGGAGCCCTGAGGGTACCACCCAGGATTCACAAGGACTCCAGTCACTAAGAAGTGATTTCCTGAGTAGAGAGAAATAAGCCTTAGGCAATTGTTCACGTCTGATGAATCTAAAGCTGGCAGGTGCTCCTTAACTTTGATGTCCTGTCCCAGTGCTCTGAGTCCCCATTCTTGCTGGGACAGAAGACTACGTCCTTTGCCAAGGTCATGAGAAGGTGAACATCATCTTTGGCTTTGGGCTGGGAAGATATATTGTGAACTTTGAGAGATACAAACTCCTGCTGCTTTATCACCTGTTTTTTTTGGAATTGAGATCCTCTCCTGTTTGCATCCTCTCCCGTTTGCAAAAGCAAGGTCAAATAAATGCATTTGGGATGAATCAAGTCACTTGGCTTTTATTTTTATTTCACAACAAAAAGACCAACAACAGCTGTAAGAGTTTGGGATGGGATGGACATGACTTCAAAACTGTTTGGTTTGGTACTTCACAAATAACTCCAACTTTGGTCTGTATTTTTTACATTGTCCTGGTCAGAGAGGTAAGTTTCAGAGAAGAAACATGAAGTCCATTCCCCAACATGGACTATTTTTAAAAATATGTTTTTTTCAGAATGGCTAAGATTAAAAATTCAGGAGACAGCAGGTGTTGGCGAGGATGTGGAGAAAGAGGGACACTTCTCCACTGCTGGTGGGGTTGCAAACTGGTACAACCGCTCTGGAAATCAGTCTGGCAGTTCCTCCGAAAACTGGGCACCTCACTTCCAGAAGATCCTGCTATACCACTCCTGGGCATATACCCAGAGGATTCCCCAGCATGTAATAAGGATACATGTTCCACTATATTCATAGCAGCCCTATTTATAATTGCCAGATGCTGGAAAGAACCCAGGTATCCCTCAGCAGAAGAGTGGATGCAAAAAATGTTGTATATATACACAATGGAGTACTATTCAGCCATTAGAAACAATGAATTCATGACATTCTTAGGCAAATGGATGGAGCTGGAGAACATCATACTAAGTGAGGTAACGCAGACTCAAAAGATGAATCATGGTATGCACTCACTAATAAGTGGATATTAATCTAGAAAACTGGAATACCAAAAACATAATCCACACACCAAATGAGGTACAAGAAGAACGGAGGAGTGGCCCCTTGTTCTGGAAAGACTCAGTGAAGCAGTATAGGGCAAAACCAGAACAGGGAAGTGGGCAGGGTTGGGTAGGAAAACAGGGGGAGGGAAGGGGGCTGATGGGACTTTCGGGGAGTGGGGGTCTAGAAAAGGGGAAATCATTTGAAATGTAAATAAAAATATATCAAATAAAAATATGTTTTTAATTACTTTAAAAATATTTCTTTCCCTCCTTCCTATCCTCCCATAATGCCCCCACTCTTAAGTTGAAAGCCTCCTTTTCTTTGATTATTATTATATACCTATATGTGTGTTTATATATGTCCATAAAAATATAAATACAATCTGCTGAGCCTATTTTGTTTCATACATGCACACATTTATGCACACAGATAGAGAAAAACAGAGAGACAGAGGCATCTGACCTAAAATGTCAGTGCCCAGACTAAGACTCTTTGTCCTGTAAGGAAAAAAAAATGAGTCTTTGGTAATTATCACAGTGAGTTGAGTAGAAGCGATGACTGAGTTATTGGATTCCCATTAATTGGAGCCTGAGCATCTCAACGTCTCATTTCTCTCCAAGAAGAGTTCCTCTCTTAGGGATATTTACACACTTGAAGATTATAAGAGCCAGCAAATCCCTTCATTGAATTCCTGCCCAGATGAGAAGTGCTGGAGAGACCTCAGGTTAATTGAACATTATAAGAATTCTGATTTGCTTTTTTGACTCAAATGGCACTCAGTGTGCTATCCCACTTGTGACCTGACTGCATCTTCTTCACTAAATTCTCCAGCTTCAGAGGCTGGAGTCAGTCTCTATGCATATTAATGTAACCCCACAGGGTAGCCATGGACCTGGAGGATGGTCAAAATAGATGCTTTGAACTATAGTCTTTTGAATATAGTTCACCTGTGTTCTCTCTCTTGAACAAATATATGTTTGCAAGAGTACATGCTGGAGAGACAGTTCAGGTGTTAAGAATGTGTGATACTCTTGCAGAGGACCCTGGTTCAGTTCCTAGCACCCACACAGAGGCTCACAACTCTCTTTAACTCTAGTTCTAGGGAAGCCCTTCATGCTTTCTTCTTGCTCTGTGGTCACTGCATGGCTGTGGTACACAGATATACATCCAGGCACAACACTCATACATATGAATAAATCTAAGAAAAGACAGTGCATGTGATTATGTGTGCATACTCATGTACCTTTCCTCTTGGACTAACATTTCATTTCTTCGCTTTATTGAGATTTAATACCTGATGATTACTAGTGTTCCCATTATTTTATGTGTGTAGCTGTGTTTGCATTGGTGGGTATATGCCTGAGAAGGTTGCATGCCTGTGAATTCATTTGGAGGACAGAGGTCAATGTTGGGTGTTGTTTCTGAGGATCCTTTCTATTTTGTGTTGGAGGCAGGGTTTCTCACTAGTTTGGAATTCACTGAATTAGGCTAGACTAGCTAAGCGGTTATCCCCAGGTATCCCCCATGTCTCCACCTCATCAGTGTTGAGATGACAAGCACATTCTACCAGCTCTCTAAAATGTGGGTTTTGGGGATTGAACTCATGCCCCCGGCTTTCACATATGGACTTTGCCAACTGAGCCATCTCCCTAGCCCAATAATGAGTGCTTCTAAGCTTCTATGAGCTCTCATTTCCTGGGAAAGCTAGTGGCCCCTGTTATTTTTGATAACCAGGTCACTGTCATTTGTTTCTTAGTACATAGTCACGAAGTACTTTGAAAATACAGCTTCTCAGTCTGCCATGCTGATGGGCGTTGATTCTAACCTAGTTCTTTTGTTCATGAGAATTCTTCCAGTATGGTTATATTAATGGAGTAATCCAATTTTGAACTCAACCACAATTTAATAAGCACAATTCCATTGCAAAACTTGTGGGAGTTCAGTGATTAAACTAAATGGAGTCTTGGCTTCTAAGTTGAACATATAATCTCAGTCAACTTGGGTCTAATGGTATTCCAAACCTTACATGCTAAAGCAAGTTGATTCAAGAACAAAAATGAAGGCTAGATACTCTGCAGGTGCTTATTAAATGCCTCCAGAGAAGACCATTGAGTTAGACACATGGAGATGAATTAAAGGCAGCAGCAGAAACCTATATTTGACTGTTTGAGATTCCAGTGTAACCTGACTCTGCCATTTAACATTTCTCCTGGGGAAAGAAAATCTCTGCCCCTATTAAGAGGAAAGTGGAACTCAGCAGAGATGAAACTGATGGCCAAGTTCTGAAAATTCTGAGAAAGGTGGAAAGGTGCCTGGGAGCAATGAGAGAAAGATACGAATGAGGAAGCATGCAAAAGGACTGGAAACAAAAAAATCTATGCTAATGGGTCAAAGAATAGAAAATAGTTCATTGTGATGACGAGTGCCACATACAGAGGTAACTTTTGTCCACAAGTATGTTATCCATTCATACTTCCATCCACCTGTCCATCCATTCATTTATCAATCCATCCATTCACCCATTCGTCCATTGGTCTATACATGCACCTATCTAGACATCCAGCCATCAATCCACTCCCACATCCGTGCTTTCATTCATCCACACATTTATCTATCCATCCATCCACCCACACATCCATCCATCTGTACATCCATCCATCCATTTGTGTGTCCATCCATCCATGTATCCATGCATCCATTCATTCATCCATTTGTACATCCATCCATGCATCTGCATGTCCATCTATCCATGTATCTATGCATCCATACATCATTCATTCATCTATCCATGCATGCATCCATCCATCTGTACATCGATCCATGCATCTGTGAGTCCATCTATCCATGTATCCATGAATGCATGCATGCATCCATCCATTCATGCATCTATCCAGCCATGCATCCATCTATATATCAATGTATCCGTCCATCCATGCATCCTCCATGCATTCATCCATCCATGTATCCACCCATCTATCCATACATCCATCCATGCATCTGTGTGTCCATCTATCCATGTATCCATGTGTCCATTAATCCATTCATCCATGCAACTATCCATCCATGCATACACCCACACATCTGTTCAACCATCTATCATCCATGCATCTATCCATCCATCCATCCATCCATGAATCTATCCCTCACTCCATGCTTACCTGCATTTATCCATCAATGACATATTTCTATATATACTGACTTCACACCAATGACTATTGATGAAACAGTAGAAAACATAGATGAACTATTCATTCTCAGGAAACTGTCTCCTTAGGAGGCAGACACACAGCAAGATAAGTAAGATATATAGTGTGTTAGAAATCAAGTTCTATGGCGAGCACAGGGAATTGTCCTGGGTGAGGAACCATTAGGGAAGACATTAAGCAAGGTTCACTTAGCAAGACCAGTATGAATAGAGATTGAAGGAAGAGAGAAAAAAAGAGGAAATTTATCAGAGGAAAAATGGTGGCTGAATTGAGGTATCACAGTATCACTGAAAAGGTAGTCAACAGAGGGGGAAGCATCACAGGCAACAGCGGTATATAAAGGAAGGTATCCCAGGGACGTTTTGTCTATGGGAAAAGGTTTTATGCCATAAGAAAGAGTGCTTATGGTGGGGAGGAATTAGTGTCTTAGAAAAGAGTGGCCCATGGTAGACAGTATCATGGAGGAGGATGGCCTATACTGGAAGGTATCAGAGTATTATGGAGAACATCGTCCATGGGGGAAGGAACCTTAGAGGACAGTGGCCTATGGAAGAGTGTTATCACAATATCGTACAGGATGTGGCCCATAGAGGAAGGTATCAGAGTATCAAACATAAGACTGAGTGTTTCCCTGGGGAAAGTATATAGGAAGGTGATCCACCCTGGGGTTAAGCAGTGCCAATGCTTACAGCTTAGCCAGCCTGGTGCCACAAGAATAGGAAAGCTAGGATATATGGCAGAGGTTGACAACAGGTGTCTTCCTCATCTGCTATCACCTTATTTTTGAGACAGGGTTTCTCACTGAACTTGTAGCTCAGTGGTTAAGTTGGCCAGTTAGCTCCAGGCACCCTGTCTACTCTTCCACACTGCTAAGATTATAGGTGCATCCTGCCTCTGCCTTTGCACATGGGTGCTGGGGATCTGGACTTGGCTCCTCATTATAGCACGGCAAACACTTAACCCAGGCTATTTTTGTAGACCCATCCACAGTACAGATTTAAACAAGGCCAACAGGAAGTAATGATTAGATGGGGCAAAGGTAGAAGCAGGGAGATTATTCTATAAGATAATGCTAGTCCAGAAGATTGATACAGTGATTGATTAAATAGATATAGACATGTAGAAAAGCATTAGACTCTTCATAATATTGGACTTACAGAAATAGAAGCCATATACCACAGGATTTACATGCTCAATACTTCTGGCTATAGAACATCTCTTATCTAAAATGAGAACGAGAAAAGGATCTAGAAAAATTGGTGACCTTAGTTATCATTTGAGGAACCTGGAAAGGGCACACATTCGTCCTGATGCTCAGTTTACCTAGAAAACTTGCTCTGAGATTACTTTAAGTGTTTCTTGTGTGGGGAAGGTTGATGGTGCTAGTGATGTTCTGCTGATGTGTGCTATTATTTTGTTATCTCTCTTAGCCATCCTCAAAGGCCCTAAGTCATCCCATTTATTTCTAAAAGCCATCCATTCTCAGAGGAAAAATGTCCTGCTCTGAAACTCAGCTTCAAGTATTTCTTATGTAGCGATTTCTTGAGAATGCAGACCTGGAAAACCTAGGTGTTAAGTTAGTTCCTTTGTCTTAACAGTTTATTCAGAATAAATAATTATTATTTCTATGGTTATTCAGAACCATAGAAATGTTGTTCTCAGCCATCCCACTAGCAGCACCCTTTGATATATCTGGAAAAAAAAATACTCTGATTACCCACCTACACAACTAAAAACACAGAAAAGCGAACACTGGCTTATTGACACGTTAGTCAAAGACTCACCTGGATCTTTTCTGTAGTTAAAAGTGAGCTTGATGGTGAGTGGGCTCCTTCAGACTTAACACTGTGAGAGTTCCCAAGGTTTAGCTGATTCTCTTACTGTGGGAAAAGGAGAAGGGGAGGGCATGCCTGTTTTTCCTTCCCCCTACATGCTCAGGGCTTCTTTTATCACTAGGACTACTGCCTCCTACTGTAAGATGATGTTCTGAGTGCAGGTTCCCCACAAGCAGTGGTTGGAGTAGGAGGAAAGGAGGCATGGAGCAGTGGTACCTGCGGATGTTGCTTTCATATAGCAGAGGCACTCCTGGGGACTCTTATGGATATCTGCTAGCATCTTCTTGGCAGCTGTGGGTCAAATGCTCACACTCACCTGTAGCCTCTTTTTTAACAGATACCTTGTTCCTGAGAGGCTGCAGAGCAGGTTTGTTGTTGTTGTTGTTGTTGTTGTTGTTGTTGTTGTTGTTGAGCAAGGAGGAGAGAACCGGTGTGAAATAGCAGTTATCTTGGCTACAACATTGGGTTCTCCTCTTTGAGCCCTGACAGCATCCTCAGAGGAAAGAGTCTGCAGGCTTCAGGTGGTCATTACTGACTCTCAACTTGATAGGATCTAGAAACCACTCAGGAAAGAAACGTGTGTATATCTGTGTGGGACTTTCTAGATTGGGTTATCTGAGATGGGAAAACCTACCCTAAATGTGGGCAGAAGTATCCCATGGGCTTGGATTCTGGGCTGAATACAAATGAGAAATTGAGCTAAGCAATAGCATCCATTTCTCTCTTTTCTGACTACAGACGCCCATGACCAGCTGCTTCTAGTTCTTGCTGTCACACCTTCCCCACAATGATGGACTGTACTTTTGAACTGTGAGCCAATAATAAAACAACAACAACCACACAAGTAATAACAATAATGACAAAACCAAAAAAAAAATCTTTTTCTTAAGTTGCTCTTGTCAAGGTGTTTTATCACAGAAAGGAGAAAAAGAACTAATATAGATGGGGACAGAGACACAAACTAGAGTCATCCTGGAAGAGGGAACATTAAATGAGGACTCATCCCCATCAGAATGGCTTGTAGGCAGCCTGTGGGGCATTTCTTGATTGATGTTTGGTGGAGGAGAGCCAAGTCCATTGTGGGTGGTGCCATCACTGGGCCAGTGGTTCTGGGCGCTATAAGAAAGCAGGCTGAGAAAGTCATTGGAAGCAAAGCAGCAGGTATGGTTTCTACTTCAGTTCCTGCCTCCAGGTTCTTGCCTTGAGTCCCTGTCCTGACATTTCTCGTTGATGGATTGTGTCGTGGAAGTGTGAGCTAAACAAAACTTTTCCTCCCTTAAGTTGTTTCGGGCCAGCATTTTATGAATGTGACAGGGAAGCTAACAAAAACATAGATCATCTGCTCCATAACGTGCTGTCACCTTTCCTACTGCTGCTCCATCTCCCTCCTCTCATCACAAAAGAAAATGCTCAAGCCCAACTAGGATTTAGCCAAATGAAGATTGAAAATTCTTCCAGAGCAGGCCCACAGACTCCCTTGAAGATGTCTTTCTGTAGGGAAGGGAGTTGCATAAAGAATGAGGGAGCCAGCAGATGGGAGGGAGAGCTGTCAAATGCTGTCCTCCAGACATGTTGTGGCACATCATCTCACAACAACTGTGGCTATCTGCACAAGACCAAGTCAGTCACAATGTCAGTGTGGCTGGAGGAGGGGCTCCTTCAGTGCCACCCCTAGCTATGGCACTATTGGTAGTTTATGGCTGCAGAGGTGGAAGGGCCACTTTCCATGTGAGATATGACCATTGATAGGTTGCTTCTGTCCCAGTTGATGGCCCCATACTCATGCATGCATTAAAAACAAACAACTAACTGGACATTGGTTTATTTGCTTTTCAATAACAGTTTTAAAAAAGACATGAAGTTGGGAGGTAGATGGGCTGGAAGCACTATGGGAATTTGAAGGGAGATATTTGTAAATTGAGAGGATCAAAGTACATTGTATAAATTACAAAATTGTCAAAGGATAAATTAAAAATACTTTAAAACTTGAGAAATCTTTCTGTAGACTCTAATAGGTTGTACCTGTTTCTGTGTACCCTACTTTTGAGGGATTTAACTATTTGTCTGTCTTTCTGTCTATCCATTTGTCTATCTGTTTATCTATCTATCTATCTATCTATCTATCTATCTATCTATCTATCTATCTATCTGTCTGTCTGTCTGTCTGTCTGTCTGTCTGTCTGTCTGTCTGTCTGTCCGTCCGTCTGTCTGTCTGTCTATCTATCTATCTATGAATGTATGTACGTATGTATCTATCTGCCTATCCATTTGCCTGCCTATCTATCTATCTATCTATCTATCTATCTATCTATCTATCTATCTATCTATCTATGCATCTATCTATGCATCTATATATGTATCTATGTATGTATCTATGAATCTAGGTATGTATGTATGTATGTATGTATGTATGTATCTATCTATCTATCTATCTATCTATCTATCTATCTATCTACCTATGTATCTATCTATGTATGTATCTATCTATGAATCTAGGTATATATGTATGTATGTATGTATGTATGTATGTATGTATGTATCTATCTATCTATCTACCTATCTATTGGGCCATCCACTCCTGTACTCTTGTATGGCCTCAGAATTTTATATGTAGTGTGTATCTGTGGGAGGCTCACCTTGAACCTCTGATCCTCCCACCTCTTCCTCCTGAGTGCTGGGACTGCTGGTGTGCACAAGCATGCCTACTTTATGTGTCACTGGAAATCTGAACTTAGGACATGGTACATGCTTGGTGAGCACATTGACAACTGAGCCACAATTCCAATACCCAATCACTCTTTATCTTTCAGTATGATGTATGTAGACATTCTTACCAGCAGCTGTGCCTTCTTCTCTGGACCCTATATCAACTCTGTGTGATGATAACTTCCACAACGAATGGAGTCAACTGAATTTCTAAGGATTCTGGCTGAGAAATCTATGGGGTTCCAGGGAGATTTACCAACCCTTCCACTTTCTCCAGAACCACCTCTGACTATAGACTCTTCCACCCTTGGTTAATGAAGCAAATGACTCATAAGAAATGATTAAGAATCCCTACTCTCCCTCCCAGGAGGAGAACTTTACTATGGAAGCAGTAAATTAGTGCCACCAGCTTCAAGAGTATGGGTGCTTAATTGGACATGACATGGTTGGACATCCCAGAAGTGTACTGTGTCTTTTCACTGTGATTTTATGTTTGCATCAGACTTTCTCTTTAATAGTTGCATTTCAGATGCAGCCACACAAAACCACTGTGATATATTTGGATGTCTGGGTAGGTTGCCTTCACAGATTTATGCCTAGGTTTGGTTTTGACTTTTCTATTCTTTTTGCTGGTCAGACCCTGAGAAATAGGGTCTGGTTGCATGAGCCCCAGTGATGACTGTACAAGCTTTTTATAAAAGGAATCATATTTATTAATAGTGTGTGTGTGTGTGTGTGTGTGTGTGTGTATGTGTGTGTGTAAAGATGCATCTGTTAGGTGTATGAAAATTGGTGTGAATCTCCCAGTGTACATGTGGTGGTCAGAGAATGACTTTGTAGAGCAATTTCTCTCCCAACTTTACATGGGTTCTAAAGACCCAATTCAGGTGGTCATCCATCTCACTACCCACATGGATAGAGTTTTACATTATATCAGGTATTGATAAATTACTACACAAACTAGTGGCATGTCTTTAGTAAATGAAGTTGACATTAATTTGTAAGATGGTTTTCCCAAAGAAAATTTGGTTCTTCATTTCCAAATTACAAATGGCAAGCCCATTCTTCTAAGAGGCATTCTGTGTTGTGGTTATTCCTGGCGTTCTTGTTTTGGTCCTGTATTTTTATTTCCTGAGGGCGTGTCTGTGTCCAAGTGCCTATGAAATTCTTGACAGGTTCACACATAGTCCAAAAATGAGTTAAAATTTGGTCAGAGAGCAGGCACGTCGTAGCACAGATGAATAGAAAGGGTCAAGTGGGAGGGAAGTCAGGGGTGAGAGGTCAGTGAGTCCCAGAGAGCTGTCCCGTGTGAACATGGTTTGAGAACTGCTTCCAGAATGTTTCTGGGTGGGACTGGTACTCTGACTGGGCAGAACTCCAAGGTTTTTCAGATATCGGTTATTTATTGGATGATTTCTGAATTTTAAAAATTATTTATTGGGCTGGAGAGATGGCTCAGTGGCTAAAAGTTCTTGCTGCTCTTACAGAGGACCTAAGTTTGGTTCTCAGTGTCACGTTACAGATGTCTGTAATTCCAGCTCCAGAGGATCTAGTGCTCTTTAGGCCTCCATAGGTGTCTTGACTCACATGCACACGTTCATATACAGACACAAATACACACGTACACATACACATAAATAAATAAAATCTTTGGGGTGGAGAGATGACTCAGTTAAGAACATCAGCTGCTACTCTTGCAAAGGACCCAGCACCTTTGAGGTAGCTCACTACTGGTTGCAACTTCACTTTCAGGGCCTCTGCCAACCTCTTTTGACTTCTGCAGGAACTGCATGTGTGTGATGTACACGCATGCATGTAGACAATATGCAAATAGATAAAAATGTAAAAGATAAACAAGTAATCCTAAAAGTAAATAAAGCCCAGTTGAAGACTTATAAGAGTGTGGGCAAGGGCATACAGGAATACAGATAACTTATGGGCAGCTATACTATTGAAGAAAATGTCTACTGCTTCAACCACACTCCCACCACAACACTGAAAATCTTATATATCCCCATGGAGAGGCAGAGCCTATGAGTCTAGTGTTCATGGTCCCTTCTGCTTTCTCAACTATGAAGACCATGAAATGTTAGTAGGCTCAATCTCTTGAGGCTTTCCTGTGGGCAGCAACAACTGACTTGGCTTTTAGATAGAAGAGTGCATGTCATGCCCTGAGGACAGCATTCTCCAACATACATTAATACATTTATTAGTTGAATAAATGAAATGAAACTAATTCACTAACAAAGTGAACTAACTCAAAAGACAGAAGAATGTTTCTGCAGCATTTGTAGGTGGCTGTTGGGTAACAATGCCTTTCTTGGAAAGATTGTCCTGTGTTTTCCTCCATTCCTGCATGCTCCAACTATGGTGACACTCTGTTTGAGGGAGCAGTAAGTGTTTAAGGGTCCATCCTGGTTGGTTTGCAGAGCTTTTTCAGTGTTAATAGATGAGTCATGTGATTACTGTGAATCCCATATTGATGAGATCTGAGCCCTATCATTGACTGAAACCTTGAACATGGTACCTGAGTGGATCCACATTGATCTGAGCGCAATGAGCAATAGCTGTAGTGCAGAGCTCTTACCTAACACATGATGTATCATAAAGCAATACATGGTTATTTTATTGCATGCATGTGTGTATACTCCAGCATGTGCTTGTGATTCCCAAAGTGAGTTCTGAGGTCAGGGGACAACTTGCAGGAGACAGTTCTCTCCCACCACACAGGTTCTGGGGATCTGCTAAGGTTGTTAGGCACCCTCACCTGCTGAGCCACCTCTCCAGCCCAACACACATTCTACTCTTTCTTGCTTGTTTTCTTTTGTTCTTTTTATTTCCAAGTCAGGCATCACATTGTTGTCTTACGCCTATACTAGCAGAATATTAGGAGCCTAAGGCAGGAGGATTTCTAAGAGTTTGGAACCAGCCTAGGCTACATAGCAAGACCCTGTATCTCATCATGGGGGTGTGTTTTCTGGCATGGATGTATTTATCTCTAAAAAGAGAAAAAGAAAGCCAGGGAAGGGGAAGGGAAGGGGAAGGGGAAGGAGAAGGGGAAGAAGAAGGGGAAGGAGAAGGGGAAGGGGAAGGGAAAGAAGGGGAAGGAGAAGGGGAAGGAGAAGGGGAAGGAGAAGGGGAAGGAGAAGGGGAAGAAGGGGAAGGGGAAGGAGAAGGGGAAGAAGGGGAAGGGGAAGGGGAGGGGGGAGGAGAAGGGAAAGGGGAAGGGGAAGGGGAAGGGGAAGGAGAAGGGGAAGGAGAAGGGGAAGGAGAAGGGGAAGGAGAAGGGGAAGGGGAAGGAGAAGGGGAAGGGGAAGGAGAAGGGGAAGGAGAAGGGGAAGGAAGGAGAAGGGGAAGGAGAAGAGAGAGAGAGAAAAAAGAGAGAAGATAGAGAAAAAGAGAAAGAAAGAGAGAAAGAAAAACCCAAGAAGTAATTGCAAATGTAGCAAAGTGAACACTTGGTTATGTCTACTCTCCATACTCTATGGTGAATAAGCACAGGTATTTTCTTTGTTGTTATTCCCTCCAGCTTATGTGAGCACAGCTTATGCTGGGGACATTTAACTACTCTTTGAATTTATTTATCATGTGCAGATATTACCATAAGAAAAGGAGTTTGATATTAAGAAACTCTCTCCTTGTCATTCCAATAGAAAAGAAAAAATTTAAAAGGGGAACAAAACAGAATTATGAATCCACACAATTTTCCCAAGACAATACCATGGCAGAAAAATACGTTGGACCCATGTCTCTGTGTCTCTATAGCTCTTCTTCACTTTGGGTGACCCGTATGCCTATGCTGGGTGGACTTTTGTCATCTTGATTCAATCCCAGGTCATCTGGGAAGAGGAAATTGCATTTATGAAAATGCCTCCACTAAAGTGCCTCTACCAGATTGGTCCAGTGATGAATATTCATGGTTAAGGATTAATATGGGAGGGATCAGTCCACCATGGCTGGTGCTATCCCTAGGCTGCTTGTCCTGGGAAAGCGGGCTGAGCAATCCATGGGGAGCAAGCCAGTAAGCAGCATTCCTCCATGGCTTCTGTTTTAGTCCCTGCCTCCAGGTTCCTGCTTTGAGTTCCTTCTCTGCCTTTTCTTAGTGATGGGCTATAAGCTATTAACTGAAACAAACTGTTTCCTCTCCAAATTGCTTCTGGTGATGGTGTTTATCACAGAAATAGGACTCAAATAAGACAGGGTTCTTGACACTGAAGGGCATCTTTCAATGATACTTGGCTGACCCCGTACATGACCACGAGTCTTAAGATGTTTATGGTCGAAGCAAATAGTCAGAAACTCTTTTTGTAGTTATGGCTTTGAACTCAATTAAGGAAGAATGGGTAATTAATGGATAGAGTATGTATCCTCAGAAATTAATAGCATCATGAGACCAGGGAAGGAGAATCTGCTTGAGTAGCACCCTCCTGCAAAATTCTAGCAGGAGACTTGATAAGGAGGAGGAAATGACATCATAGCTGTTTGGATACTTCTGGACAGCTTACTGTGTTTAATTAAATCTGATTTCTGTAGCCAGTACTTTGATTATACAAATGAAAATAGACGTGTCCAGAGGTACACTGCAGCTTCTACTTACTACTTAGCAGGTCTGTGGCCAGGACGAAATACAGCAAGCTAAAGCATTCCATCATGGCCTGTTTACCTGTGCTAGAAACAGGGGCAAGATGGTTAGGCTGAAGAATTGGATTGAGGTATCATGTCCAGTTGCCCAGTGGCTGATACCACCCTCTGATTGCCGTGGGGGTGAGCAGTAAATTTCCTGGAGACATAAAAGATGGTATGTAACAGAGTGGTGATTTGAATGAGTAATATCCTTCACAGGCTCACCTATTTAAATACTTAGTTCACCAGCAGGTGGTGCTGTTTGGGGAGGTTATGGAAACTTTCAGGAGGTAAGGTCTTAATGGTGGAAGTACATAGTTGGAGACAGAGTGTGAATGTGGAAGTTCAGATTTTCTACTCTGGCCCTACTTCCAGTTTGCTCTCTCTCTGCTTTCTGCATCTGGTTGAAGATGAGACCTTTCAACTTCCTGCTCCTCCTACCTGCTGCCATACTCCTCTCCTCCTGGAACTATAACTCCAAATAAACTTTAATTCCCTTGGTTGTTTCTGGTCATGGTGTTTTCTCACAGCAACAGAAAAGTAATTAATATACACAAAACTAGGAAAAGTATATCTGGATTCAGAGATTCCTTCTTTTAAATCCCTTCTTTGTCATGTGTAGGTACCTGAGCAAGTCTGTGAGCATCCCTGAGCCTGACTTTCCCATCTGTGATATGGCATGGCTGTCTGTCCCTGAAGACAAGTTAGCATGCTTGATATGTAATGAAAAGAGAAGAACTGTGACGATCCTCCAGGTATGCACACAGATTACATGCTTGCCTCACCCAAATGTCATATGAACTCTCAGTCTTGGTTGGTACTTGTGTTTTATTTGATCTATCTGGAATATTTGTGTATTAGTCATTTTATTTATTTTAATGTCAAGGACTTTCACTTGATATGTTAAGATTTCTAACCTGGGAATATTTGAGCCTGTGAAAATCTAGTGTTGTGCAACCCTGATGGGATCAGAGTTTAGCTGATACCTTCAACTTAGACGAGATGTGTGCTCTCTGGTTCTAAGGACAGAGATTCCAACAATGACAATTGTTGAACATTTAGAATGCATAACACTAACTCATGGGTTAGGAACCAAAATAATTATTTCATAGATAAGGACATTTAGTTACA
This sequence comes from Apodemus sylvaticus, assembly GCF_947179515.1. NCBI lineage: Eukaryota > Metazoa > Chordata > Mammalia > Rodentia > Muridae > Apodemus > Apodemus sylvaticus. Next base: position 43,102,143 of record NC_067493.1, on the reverse strand, counting down.
GAGAAGTTAAGTGACCTGCTTGTAGGAATCATGAAGGAGCTGGTGTTCTTTCTCACATCTGCTGTGTCGGTGTGCCCTCTGCACCACAACGAGACAGGCTTCTGTCAGTCATTAATGTCTCCCTTTCTCACAGATTTTTTTCCTGCAGTGTACTGGCTGGTTTTGTGTGTCAACTTGCCACAGGCTGGAGTTATCACAGAGAAAGGAGCTTCAGTTCAGGAAATGCCTCCATGAGATCCAGCTGTAAGGCATTTTCTCAATTAGTGATCAAGGGGAGAGGGAGGTCCCCTTGTGGGTGGTGCCATCCCTGGGCTTGTAGCTTGCTTATAAAAAAGCAAGCTGAGCAAGCCAGAGGAAGCAAGCCAGTAAGTAATGTCCCTCCATGGCCTTTGCATCAGCTCCTGCTTCCTGACCTGCTTGAGTTCCAGTCCTGACTTTCTTTGGTGATGGACAGAAATGTGGAAGTGTAAGCTGAATAAACCCTTTCTTCCCAACTTGTTTCTTGGTCATGATCTTTGTGCAGGAATAGAAACCCCAAGTAGACATGCAGTCTCACAGATCCTGTTTGGTTTGGGTTATGTAGTGACTCATTTCTATGGGCAACTTGACAGGATTTAGAAATTCCTAGAATATGCTTTAGGACACACCTATGAGGACATTTCCAGGGAGGCTTAACTGAGGGAGGACACATTGTGAATGTGTGCAATGCCATTCTATGGGACAAAGTCCCTGACTGATTAAAATAGGAAGATAAGAAAGCAAACTGAGCACTGGAATCCATCTCTTTCTACTGCCTGATTGCAGATACAATGTGACCAGCCACCTCAAGCTTGTGCTGCCTAGACATCTTTGCTATGATGCATTGTACTCTCAGATTATGAGGCTAAACAAACTCTTCCTTACACTGCCTTTGTCAGGCATTTTATCACAGCAATAAAAAAATTAACTTAAACAAGTAGTTAATGAGTACTTGAACACTAGCTAGTCAAGGTCAGTCATCTAAGGATGCTTGGTTTGAGGCTATCATGTTCATTTGATTATTTAGCTTGCTGCCTCTCATCCTAGTTCAGGGAAGAAATCTGTAATCTCTATTGAGGTGGTGGTTGACCCAATCTGAGAGTCCCTCCTTTGTTTGCCTTCTTTCTTGCAACAGGGCAGCTCTTTGAAGGGATGGAGAATGTGACCTTTATTCAGAAGCCTCAGCCGCATTTACAAAATGGCCAGCAGTCAACACAGTCTCAAGCGGGACACACAGCTCATCCTTGGAGGTTGACCAGAAGGTTTATTGCAATTGATTAACAATTAGAGAGTCCCTTGCAGGAGGTCTCCCGTTTTCACCAGGGGCTCATTCTCATTTTACTGCCAATTGATTCAGCCTTCTGTTCCCAATCCATGGCTGATGACACAGTCATTCCAGCATGAGCATTAGTTCAAATGGCATCATTTGTGACTGTGAGGACAAGCCTCTGTTACAGTGAAATTCCAGCCAATTAACTCTGATGAACTGTGCAGCAGAATTTGTTTTGGACTGGAATGCATCCTTTAAAAAATGACTTTATCATAAAGTATAATTCTAGCCTTCTGGAACATTCCAAGAGGTGTGCCCTCTTTCTGCCTGGACAATCATCCTCCTTTGTTTGTCCCTGACTTCATATACCTTGGCAAATGACATCAGCATCTATACAATCATTTTGACTGAAGACCTGCGATGGGCTCTGCTGTATGACACTATTTCTGGGGAGATATGAATAAACCTGTAGTCACCTAAGACTGACAGCACACCAAAACATCAACATGCTAATTGGTGAAACAGTGAGTTAGCTGGGGTTAGTTACAAGAATATAGGTGAGAGCATAGATAATTCAAAGGCACCTTCATCAAACTCACACCGGCTTGGGTGCTGATTTGTGAAAGTTCTTAACACTGTAGCTCTCTACACAACTTGTAGGCAGATCAGTGGGCTGGAGAGTCTCTTCTTCCTTTGTAGTCCTCACTATTTATATAGAGGAGTGGAAGGGGGAGCCTTGTGCAGTGTCAAGGACTTCCTGAAACTTTTTGAGTTGTATTTCTTTCTGAATCTTAAAGAGTTTTCCCCAAGGATGAAATGTTTCAACTCCCAGAAAATTGTGCAGTCTCTGAGGCTTGTCTTTTCCTCACCACTGAATCTAGCGTAGTGTGTCCTGGTGGGTCTGACCCACACAAGCCAGGTAGAGCCTTCTTATGGTTCTTCATCATCACTGCCATCATCCCAGCCCAAGCCATTGCCACCTACCCTGGATCATCAACCCTTTTCCAGCTCCTCGTTGGTCCAATCTCTACACAAATGCTGTCACGATCCTTTTAAGCGGCAAAACATGTCTTAACTTCTCTGCTTATGTTTCAGTATTAGTAATGCTAATATTAAAAAAACCTTTACAAATTCCATCATGATATGCATGCAGGTTTCTCAGCCATTGTGATAAATACCAACCTAAATCAATGTGGGGACAAAAGAGTTTATTTTATCTTATGGCTTATAATCATGGAGGGAAGTCAAGGCAGGAACCTGGAGGCAGGAACTGAAGCAGAGGCCACAGAGGGGTACTGCTTACTGTCTTGCTCCTCATGGCTTGCTTAGCCTGCTTTCTTATACAACTCAGAGCTATCTACCTAAAGATGGCACTGCCCAAAGTGGTCTGATTCCTCCCACATTAATCACTAGTCAAGAAAATTTCCCATAGAGTTGTCTATGGAGATAATTCTTCAATTGAAGTTCTTTCTTCCCAGAGGACTCTAGCTTGTGTCAAGTTGACAGAAAACTAACCAGTGCAGCGTGTGGATGGATTTAGTAGTTTAAGTCTGGGTATCACTGATTTCTAATCATTATATTGAAGGGAATATCTCAGTTTGGAAGCCCTGCCCTGATCTCTGTCCTTCAGTCAAGTTTCTTCTGCCTCTCAGTGGGGTACACAAGTACTTGCATAAAGACTAATGCAGGGTTACAGATAGTTTACCTCATCCTTCGATAGGATCATTAAAAAATAATTGAAATTGCTTTCCTGAAATCCTCCTTCAAAATTTAATTTATAAGAATTCATGTCGGTGAGCAGCCCACTTGACAGAAATCCCTGAAATGCTCTTGGCATTCTTAACTATAATTCTTCTAATTTCCTTCTACAGATGAGGCCAGCACAGACTGCTTCCCACCTGACAACATAAACCTTTAAGAAAGGACCACTTGAGCCAAGCAATGAGGTCATTATGAAACACATCACGAACTCCTGCATACCAGCTGTTGGCACCTTCCAGAAAGAACAAATAATTGGCAGCATCCAAGGGGAAAGAATGATTTCTTAGAAACTGTGAAATTAATGGCCCATTTCTCTTCTGAAAACAGACAGGCATCCTATTTCAGAATCAATTCTTTGGAAGCACCAGTAAAACCTTGAGAATTTGTAAGAGTTTGTAGTTTGCTAAATACTGATACCATGTATAAAACAAAAGAGTTATCTTTGTCAGTCTATTATGTGCCTTTCTCATTGCTGTGACAAAATACTTGATAAAAGGAACTTAAGGGAGGAAGAAAAGGGTTATACTAGCTCACAGTTATAGGGTGCAGTGGGTCGATATATGGAGGCATGGTGGCAGAAGTGTGACAGCTGGTCACTTTGTATCTTCAGGGAGGATGGTTACATTGTATCTTCAGAGAGGATGGTCACATTGTATCTTCAGAGAGGATTGTCCCATTGTATCTTCAGAGAGGATGGTCACATTGTATCTTCAGAGAGGATGGTTACATTGTATCTTCAGAGAGGATGGCCACATTGTATCTTCAAAGAGGATGGTTACATTGTATCTTCAGTCATGCACAGAGATGGAAAAGAATGCGGTTGATTGTCCAGCCTCTTCATCTCTACATAGCTCAGGATGCCAGTCGACATTCAGAACAGGTATTTCATCTTCATTTCAACCTCTCTGAAAAGATCTTCATAGATACACTCAGTGCTGTCTCTCCTTGGTGATCATAGTTTCAAGTAGACTATCAAGAACTGTCATGACGACTCTTCAGGAAAGGGTGCTTACTGTGCAGGCATGAGGACCCAAGTCAGTCTTCAGTATCTATGCAAATAGCCAGTTGTGAGTCTGTACACTTGTTACACCAGTGCTGTGTGTGTGTCTGTGTGTCCAGTGGGTGGTAGAGATAGGAGGGTGGTGAGGATGGCTACTGCCAGCTCAAGGTTTAGCAAGAAACTCTTTATCAAGAAGAGAGTGATAGGAAAAGACCTAATTCTGAGTATCTACACCTATATACCAGTGCATACAGTTGCACACATTTATACATATACAACACATACATCCCTCTCATACTTGTATACTAAAACAATTAAACAACACAATTGGAAAATTGATCAATTTGTATTTTAAGGGTACTAGATAAACAAAGCAAGCTAAAGCAAACTCACACATAAGCAAATACAAACCTTGACCTCCTTCTAGAAATGGATGAATTAAAGATGATGAAAAGGAGGGCTTCTTTCAATAATAGTATATAGCAGTTTTTATGAACTTTTCTGAAGAGGTCAATGTCAGGTGCTCTTCACTCCCAATGTTCCTTCATGGAGTCTTGAGGGCTGAACCCAGTCCTATAAAACTGGGTAACTGACTTTCGTGAACACCCAGGAAGAGGGGGCAGGAAGGTCATAAGAGTCAAAGGTTGGGGGAGGGGTATTGAGAGTAATGTTTCTTAGACATGACAGGGCTGCTGAGTTTATGAACCTTTAGTGGTTGTGGCTGCTGGCATAAGATCTGTACAAGATCTAGCCAGTCATCATGCCAACATCGAGAGGGAGGGGGCTCCAGAGGCCCCACCCTTAGCTGAGATGTTACTGGAGGTTGATGGTTGCTAGGGGGAGGCGGAGTCAGTTTTATGACCACATCCCTGTCTTTCTCCAAACCATTCTTTGCTTAATACCTTTCCAGGCAGCTCACTCTGCACAATAGGACTTCACTGTTTGCTGTTTCATTTTGTTTAAACACATCACTTTGGCTTTGTGACTTGAATAACATTGTTTGAACACGCAAAAATTATTTTTTTTTTACCATCTCTGTTTCTTGAAGGAGATCCCAGGACAGCCTGGAGGCTGACAGGCAGACCTGGATGAAGGATGGAGAATCTGACTCAGGACTCCAGCCACTGGAAACTTTAAGGCACCTGATGGTTTCATTTCTTCTGTAGGACGGCTCATTCCTTTCCAATAAAACCCAGCAACCATGTGATGGTACCCAATTTCATGGTCAGCTGCTAGCAGCTTCATGTCTTCCTCTGAAACTCCTCTGTCTAGTATCTACTCTTCAAGTTTGTTTTCATTAAACAGATACCAGTGGCTTGTTAGTCCTGTGGCAACCTGGTACTTTGTTAAATTTTAATTTAGCCCAAATGAAGTAAGAATTTTTTGGGGTAAAACAAAGCACTGTTGTTAATGAGGTACACATAGGATGTAAGTGTATATCACTTCCTAATGCATCCTTTTGGTTCTAGATAGACAGGAATCAGGGTTCAACTGGCATAGGCTGCTACACTAGTGTGGATTCAGGCACAGAGAGGGAACTGGAGACACACACTCAGTTAATTGCACACTCGAGCAGCCATTCCTGAGCTGAGGAACTGGGGTGGAGGAAGATAAGGGCAGGGGCACACAGGAGAAATGCAAACAGGGTTCCTGTCTCAGTGCCTGCATGCTGCTTTGGTTTTGGAACTGAGTTTGATTTTCTCTCCCATCTTCTCTTCCCTCCCTTTTCCTCCTCTCCTCTCCTCTTCCCTTGTCTTCCTTCCACATGTCCTCCTCCTTTTCCTCCTCCTCTTCCTCCCCTTTCCCCTCTTTATCTTCTCCCCTCTATCTTTCTGTCTGTGCACCTGTCCATCTGTTCCTCCCTCCATTCTGCTGGGGACAGAATATAGGCATGCTAGTCCAGCTCTCTATCACTAAGTTGCAGCCTCTGCCATGTTTTTTTTTTTTTATTCTAAGAGAAAAGATCTTTTAAAAATGTATTTTATGTATATGGCTGCTTTGCCTGCATGTATGTCTCTACACCACATGGAGGTGGAAAGAGGGTAACAGATTCCCCTTGTTACAGAGTTACAGGGTTGGGTACCATCACATGGTTGCTGGGAACTGAACAGAGGTCCTCTGCAAAAGCAGCCACCGCTCTAACCACCGGGCCATCTCACCAGCTTTCCCTCCCCCACAGCATTCTTTTCACTTCAAATCTTGAGACAGAGTCTTTACTAAGTTTCTAGTGCGCATCTTAGTGTGCTGCCCAGGCTGACCTTGAACTTGTAATCTCCGTGCCTCAGCTTTCTAAGTTGCTGGAGTTACAGGTCTGCATCACTGGACCTGGCTTTCCTCTTGTTAATCTGTCACCATTGCTTGCTGCTGTTCAAGGGGCCCATTAGCTAATTTTTGTCTGTCTGTGGATCCGTTTCTGATTAATGCTGTGTTCTCCATCTCTGCCTGTCTGTCTGTGAGATTCCTGCTTCCCATTTCTAATCATCTTTATTTTTATTTCCTAGCTGCTAATTGCTTCCTCTCTCTACTCAGTTTAGAGCTATTATCTCTCCCTTTATGCTCTTGTTTAACTTCATTTAAATGGCTTTCTATGTACTGTGTAAGCCTATTCTCAAGTCAACATACATGTGCCATGTACTAGGCCAAGCAGTCCCAGTATTCCCGTGGAGCTCACTTTGAAAAATCAATTGCTTAAGGTAGTATTGACATCTTAATTTATTTTATTCTCTATAAGTTTTTTGATTGTGGGAGGCATTCAGCCTTGCTTTTTGCTCTTTGAAGATCAGGACTTTGCTGGCTTCATTGCAAAGCAGGGTTTTTAGCATCCATGCGATTAAGCTGCATCTCCATGGCAGTGTAGAACAGCCTTTGGGAAGACCCCAGGCTGAAGTTCATGCCTGCTGTTTGATGTGTTGTTTGGTTTGGTTTTGTCTTAGCTTATGCTATAAACTCTGGAATCATGGGTGGCAAATTAGGAAGTATTTTTTCTCTTGTCCCAAATCCCTGCATCCTCTGTGTGGTTCTGTCCTACTGTCTTGCAGTCTGTCTCTCCACCATCTGTCTCAACATCTTTATAGCTCTCATTTCTTTCTCATCTTCACCTCTGGATTCTCATTCATCCCTCTGCCGCAGATCAAGCTCTCCCTTCTGCCTCTAGCAACCTGAAACCATGCTGTCTGTCAGCATCCTCCACAGCCTCACATGCTGGAGACCAGCATCTGAGAGCATCACCTTCCCTGTCATCATTCCTTGACCGAATCCAGATGCTGGGTGTGTGGTTGCTTGGAGCTTGCTTTCATTCTATCCCTTCCCTAAGGCAAGCTGATTCTGCTCAGATACTAATCACCCTTTATGTCCAATGCTGATGACTTTACAAATCATTTTTTTTTTTCTATTTGGTCTCAAAGTTCCCGTTTAGTGGTTTGAGGCATGAGCAGAATATATACTTTGAAACTGGGTGTCTAAGGGACCCAACTTTGGTTCCCAGCGCTTATGTTGGGCAGCTCACAGCCACCTGTAACTCTAGTTCAGGGGATATGATGTACTCTTCTTGCTTCCACAGGTATCTTATGTGTGTGTGTGTGTGTGTGTGTGTGTGTGTGTGTGTGTGCGCGCGCGCGCGTGTCTGTGTCTGTATGCTTAAAAAAGACTTTAAGGTCTGGCCTTGCGCACTTTGTAACTTGGTGTCCTTTGAAAAAGACACTTCATAATTGTTTTTTCTCATAGTCTCTGTTCAGCCCCAGGGCCCTCTTGGACCAGTCTTCTCTTACTGTCTTCCACCTTCCAGGCTCATGTGTACATTATTTTTTTTGTTTGTTTGTTTGTTTTTTTTTCGAGACAGGGTTTCTCTGTATAGCCCTGGCTGTCCTGGAACTCACTCTGTAGACCAGGCTGGCCTTGAACTCAGAAATCCACCTGCCTCTGCCGCCCAAGTGCTGGGATTAAAGGCGTGCGCCACCACCGCCCAGCTCATGTGTACATTATATTATTGAATCCCTCTCCCTTTGAACTTCCCAAACCATCTTTTCTCCTCACTCAAGCATATAATGATCTTCTGATTCTTCATCTCTGATTATTTGTACAGAACCAGTGCAGGCCAGGAGGTGAGCATTATTAGTATTTAGAACATCACAGAGGAGAAACAGACACCAGTGAGTAGGTAGTTGCCTAATTTCTTTTGACTCTTCCTGACATGGTTCACCTAGTATACTGGAGGTGTTAGGATCCACAGACTTCTGTAGCTGATAAAGCACAGTATGTGTGCAGGCAAGGAAGCCATTGGTTGGGGACTGGCCTTTGGGAAGCTCATGATGCCTTCTGCTCAGCCTCTCTCCGAGTGAGCTCAGGATGCAATAATCGCTGACTTATTTCTCTTTCGCCCTTTGGTTGATACCTTTCTGATTGTGAATATGGGAAAGAGATTGAAGCTAGCTGGGCCACAGAGGGGATTTGTTGCAATAACAGCAATCTCATGGAATTAAACTCAGGGAAGCAGATCCTACCTAGCTGGAGTGGACATTGAGGGTCCTTGGGAAGTTTTCTGTCAATAATTTTTGATGTGTTTGTGCATCCCTAACTCTTCTGTTCACTTGCTCTTGTGGGAGAAATGCTTACCAGCTCTGCCTAAGTGGACATCTCTTCTTAACAAAGAAGCAAACAGGCCAAAGCTGAACCCTTTTACCATTCCAGATTTTACAAGGAAATGGCTTCCTGTTTTCTGTCAGGACCCCAGGAATGAACTAATCAGTGGAGGCCAGGAGTTAGGTGCATGGTGGCTACCAGGCAACCTATAGATGTTTCTCGAAAAGATGCCCCCAGGAACCTGAGCCTGCCAGGTATCTCTTTGGGCAAAACTAAACTCTTTACTACAGAAATAATTATTCTTAGGGATGCTAGAAGCTGAATCTGGAGGTTTCTCTTATGAACATAGAATGTAGGATTAGCTTCTACATTGTTCAGATTTTATATGCTAAAATCTGAACATTGCAGTCATCTTGCTAGATGGCTCTATAGACATTCTGATTCGTAAACCTTCCTTTGATTTGATTCCATTCCTCATGTGGTTTGTTTGCCACCCAGAGCTAAAAAGCTAAGTTAATTGGCAACAGTAAGGAAGGAGGAAGCTTTGGTGCTGCTGTCTGCATCTGAGCTCCATGTTCTTGGAGCATCAAAGACAATATGGTTCTTTGACGAACACAAAGCTGGGATGGTAATTGGTAACTATAACTGAACATAAATCTGCTTCTAAGACATCAGCTCAGATTGATATAAAATGAAGAGCTGAAGAAGAGACTCTACTTCTGACCCAGGCAAGACTCTGGAAACCTCTGTGCCAAGATTTGATTTGAACAGAATCTGTTGAAGGTGGGTTGAAGTGGGGCTTTGGATTTAAAGGCAGTTGCTGGTGCAAGCTGTACAGAAAGCAGAAATACAGAAGGCAGGCTTTGGGAGACACTCTTTGTTGGGGACAAAATTAATCAGAACATCATAAGTTTGGCAGAGTTTCAATAACTACCTTTGCAAATGAAGGCACTGTCTTCAGAGATCCCATCTGGGGTAATTGGTGTGGGCTCTTCCTGAGGCAGTCCTCAAAGGCAGCTCTGTGGTTGGCCCAGGGGGTCCGAGAGTGCAAGTCTGTGAACAAAGACTCCTTAAAGTATGTGGGGACTTCCCCGCTCTCTCCAGCTGTTCAGCCTGTTAATCACACTTCCTTTATTCCCCAGGGTCTCCATCTCCCTCTGACGACTAGGAGTTCATTAAGTTTTATGAAACTGGATGATATTAAATTGGGTTTACTTTATTGAAATGGTTGCATTGTTACATTTTTAGGGTTTGGTTTCTAAGTGTGTGTGTGTGTGTGTGTGTGTGTGTGTGTGCGCGCGCGCGCGCGCGTGCATACATATGACATCTAGAAGAGAGTGTTGGATCCCTTGTCGATGTGTCAGAAGCAGACCTCTGCAGGAGCAGTAAGTGCTCTTAACCTCTGAGCCACATTTTAAGCTTCCTGTTGAACTTTTATTTGATTAATGATGCAAACATAGTTCTCCCCCTCCCTGAAAATATGACTTAAACCAGCTGTGACAGTGGTAAGATGTATTACTGATGTTATAAGCCTATTACTAAGAGCTGGTGAATCTAAAATGTTTTTGTGAGTTGATTCAAAATTTTGACATTTTTTCCCCTACGAACTTGGAATAATTTAGAAATAATTTCAATGAGAACAAAAAAATTACCTAGGATTTATTAAAGCAAGGAAAAGCCAAGTCCAATGGTAAATTTGCCCGTAATACCAGGATTCAGTAGGCTGAGGCAGGAAATTTGTCAGCCTAGGCAAGGTAAGATTTTTGTCAAACAAACAAACAAAAACCCCACATAAAACAGACCTATTTGGAGTATATTTGTATTAGAGAAACAGAGGTATTTAACTGGAAATCAAGATATTAAAATTATTACTATTATTTATATTTTCTATAAAAGTAACACTTCTATGTGGTTGCTGCCAAACACTGTCTTCTGAATAGGTTGGGATCATTGCATTCATGAACTCACAGCAACCATGACTACCTACATAAGGCCTGCACAGGATCACCAGTCAAAATGTCAGACAACTTGGTCCTGTGAAGGCTCAATATTTGCCCCAACAAAGGGAAATTGAGTAGGAGGGGAAGGTGGGAGTGGGTCGGGTGGAGAGTTTGGGGGTTTTCAGGGAGAGGGGAAACTGGGAAAGGTTTTAGCATTTGAACTGTAAATGAAGATTATATTCAATAAAAAATGTCAGACAAAAAAGGGGAAGGAGCCCTGTAGTCCTACCCCGACTCCCTCTAGCTCCACCCCACTCCTTTAGCTCAACCCCCTCCCCTAGCTCCACCTCTCCCTGTAGTTCCACTCCTACTCCCACCCCTTATTGAGAAGCTATTGGCAGTTGGTGGCCACGGGAGGAGGGAGAATCATTCATCTTTGAGGGTATGGCCACTAGTAGGATGCTCTAGAGGATGGCCCCATATCCATGTATATATGGGCAACACAAACTAGATTTAGTAGGTTAGAAAACAAAAGACATGAAGTTGGGAGGGGGACATTTTGGGGAAGATAAGTGGAGACTTGGAGGGGGAACTTGTGGGTCGATATGATCAATTTCATATGTGTATATGCATATGAAGTTGTAGTGGGAAATTGTTAAAATATAGTACTACCCAGTCTTTCCAAGTCCCTGCGGGTCCCACTTTCCTGCCCAGCACCCACTACTTCCAAGTATCCGGTAAAGCATGACTCTTAAACTTGAGCAGTTAACCAAATATATTTAAGTATATGTAACTCCCAATTACATAATGCCAAATTACAATGATAAAGTTTTATCCCAATATTTCTAACCTCTCAGCCCACCAGAATCACAACTGATGCCATCTGGATCTTCGCACCTCCTCCCTGCTCCGCTTGTACAGCTCCCAGACTCCCTTTCTCTCCGCCCCGCCTTCTCTTAGCTCCGCCTCCTCTCTCCCCTCCAATCACTAGCCTCTCACTGCCTCAATGTGAGTGGATAGGAAATACCTTGCATCATGAATTTCTTATGAATAAAGAGAAAAAGAGATATGTTACTCGTTGCCATCAAAAAATAATCCTGCCCAAGATAAATAATGACTCTTTCTGAAGAAGGAGAGGGTAATTGGAACGAATGCTTTAAGGATCTCATATTATGGAAGGTTCTCATAACACAAGTAAAAGCATCTTAGTGCCTAGACCTTGCAATAATTGACTATTTACTATACAGAAGGGGGAGGATGACTGAAAACAGGGTGCATCAAAGTACTCTACTAGCCAACAACATATTCTGACATCAGTTGTGTGTGTTGATATTCTCTCCTCCCTTTCCTTCTTCCTCTCCCTCCCTTCCTTCTTTCTTTCCTCTCTCTCTCTGCACATGCATTCATGTGTGTAGGTAGATGTGCCCACATGGTGTAGAGGTCAGAGCATGATCTCAAGTGTTAGTCCTCAGGCCTTCAGCCTTTCATTTGAGACAGAGTCTCATTGGCTTCAACTACACTAAATAGGCTACTTAGTCCAGAGGGTCTTCCATCTCTGTCTCCCATCTCACAACACTGGGATTATAGGCACTCTTCTTTATGCTTAGCTTTTTATATGTGTATGAGTGTTTTTGTTTGCATGTTTGTATGTTCTTCATGTATGTTCTCATGTCTGAGGACAGAAGAGGATATTGGATCCCTTGGAACTGGAGTTATCAATAATTGTGAGCCAACTTGTGGTTACTGGGAATTGAAACTGGTCTTCTGGAAGAGAAGCTAGTGCTCTTAACCACTGGGCCATCGCTCCAGCCCCATGCTTGAATTTTTACATGGGTTATTGGATTCTGAACTCAGGTCCTCACACTTGAGAGAGAAGAACTTCGCTGAGTTATTTCTCTAATTCTGATAGTATTTTCTCACTCTTTGTTTATCTAATAAATTCTGATATTTCTCTAAATGGGTGAATTACATATTTAAATGTAAACTTAGTCTTCTGTTTGTCTGGGATAGTCCTGGATATGTGTATTTGTACATTTGTGGGCCTGTGGGCATACCTGAACACACATGTATGGAACATGGAGACAGCAGGTTCCCAGAGCAACATGGCTACCTAGAATAGCTGCATTGTCGGTGGAGAGACCCTCTCCTTCAGTGAATAAAGTAGGAATCGATCCAAGACGATTCCTGAAATTAACTCCAGACCTCAACATGCATGATTACATGTGCACAATCACCATCACATTCAGGTGTACACATATATGTGAACAAGCACAGATACTCATGTGCACGCCACACTTACAAACACATGAGAAAAACTTTAACAAATCAATGTGTATTAACCATCCTGCAAGCCCGTGACACACTGCCTGAAGTCACTCTTTTGTAGCTGAGTCTTGAAGGGTCCTTATGACCACATGGGATTCTCAGCACCATCTGTCTCCCTGTAGATGCTAAGATACAGCTCTGGAGTAAACTGTTAACTAATTTCATGAAAATTACAGCAAGGAGAGTAAATTTTGTTTCCAGGTTCTTTAGCCTGTTCCACAGGAAGGCAGCACACATCCAGCCAATAACAGGATCTTTAAGATAGAAATCAAAGTTCAGGTGATTTCTGATGGCAGATGGCTTCTGACTGGAGTAATTTATCTCTATTTTTAGCCTACTATCCAATGTGGAGAGTTCTGAAGATGGAGATACTGTAAGCCAGAGACAGCTTTGATAAAAGAAGGGGAAAAGGAAAGAAAAATATAATTTTGTAAGGCCTAATTTCATAAAAGAATATCTTCAGAGAAACTGCAATTTGGTGTGACCTATTTTCAGATCTTGGAAAATTAAATTTTGCTTAAAAATAAGAAAGAAAGGAAAGAAAAAGAAAAAAATAATATACAAACCACATGTCACATCTAGAATTTAGTTTCCAGATACAACATGAGAGTCCCAGTGCCCAGCTAAGCTCAAATTTCAGAAAACATACTTTTTCAGTTACAAATCTTGCAAGATACATATTAAGGTTCATTTTCTGTTTAATCAAAAGTCAAACTTCATTGTCATTTCCATGTTGGTTTTCTGAACCTACTTCTAATCCACATATTGTTGGGGAGCACGTTTTGATGTAATGAAGCAGACCTGGAAGTCACCTGCAGTTCAAGTTCTCAGGAGGCAGAGATGGTTCCCAGGACAAGCTGAAGAGCCAGTGGAGCCTGATTGTCGAGCTCTGGGGTTCAGCTGGGTGACCCTGACACAATACATAAGCTGGAGATCAATCCAGAACAATTCCCAGTGCTCACACTGGGTCTTGACAGGCACGCACATATGCAGTACACACCCACACAAATAGGGTGGCCATGCTCATTCAAACACATAAACACACATATCACATGTACATTATACGTGAAGAAGGGAGGGAGGGAGGGAAGGAAGGATGGAGGAAGACTCATGGTTTGCCAGCTGACCTCTTTGTTAGGAAGCCATAAGAAAGAGGATCCCATGGTGTATCAGGCTGCTAGCTAATTAGCTTGACCAAAGGAACCCCTATGTCTGCCTCCTGAGTACTTGAATTACAGGTGAATTGCAGGTTCACCTGACATTTACATGGGTGCCAGTGACCCAAGCTCCAGTCTTCATATGTGTAGAAGAAGTGCTTTACCTGCCAAGCCATCTTCCAGCCCAGTTCTTCTGATGTATGTAACTACTGTTTTCAGCTACATCAACCGAAAGTCACATTTTCTTCCCTTTGCCAAAGAGTCCTCAAAAGTTCTCAGAGGGGATATGAAAAACAATAGGCGTGTGGACTGTTAATCTTTCTATGTCTCCCTGATGAACTGGTATATTTATGCTTTCATGGATTAGTAATTATATTGTTTGCCCACAAATGATGGCTTCCTAGCTCTCAGAAGCCTGCTACATGATATGCGGTGGTATTTAACTCTTTTTCTTCTCAAAAATGGAAGTGTGAATAAGACGAGGCTGGCACCAAGAGGGAGCCCTGAAACTCCTCTCTGAAATAATTAAATGTCTGGGCTTCTGACTTCAGCTAGACAAGGAAGTAATGAGATGCTAAAAGCCTAATGAAAATATGTTAGTGTGTCCAAGTCTTTCCTGCCCTGGGGAAGCCCGTTGTTTCTGAGTCTGGCTTATGAGTGCTTACGGACCATGTACCTCTCCACGGCCGAGTTGTCATATGGAAATTGAAAGTTATCCCACTGTTTGCTCAAAACGCATTGACTTTGAAAACGGCCTCTTTGTAGTGAAGCCTGGTTAAGGCAGAACAGCTGGGAAGAGTTCAATGACCAAGGTACCCTGAAGGGTTGCTTTGCAGAGATGGTGAGGGTGGCGGGTAGCATGCTTTTTGAAAGGTGTTCCTGGAGAGGATGCTTTGAGTTACATGAATGTGTCAAAGCATCACCAAAGACTCTGGCAGAGAAGATGCAGCAAGGAGTGGCATCTGTCAGATCTGTTCTGTTCAGCATCTCCACGATGATTAGACTCCAAGAGCCATGCATAATGAATGCTCTCAGACCCTTCATGAGCCAACAGGGATTGGTTGAACCGTGTATGTGAGAAAGTCTTGTAAAGTAAGCCATAGAGACAGGCCAAGGACTGTCCCATATCATACAATGCTGCTTCTGTGCTGTCCACTGCATCCTCAGCAGCCTCTTTTGTGTAGTGACCTTGGCAGGGATAGGGCTTATGTCACTCCAGTCTCACAGCTAGTGGGGACAGGGACTCTTTCCACCATTTCACCAAGAACAGACAGATGGAGTAGACTTGAGTATGTGGTCCATGCAGGTTCCACTTGTAAGCACGTGAGGTATTTCCATATATGAAACTAGGTGAGAGTTCTGTCTGAGTACCAGAGACATAAAGAAACTGCAGATAGGGCTGGTGAGATGGATTAGCTTGCTGTGCAAGTCTGATGACCACTTTAAGTTGAGAAGAGACTTCGTAAGGTAGTCCTCTGGGAGCGGACTGCTGAGATGGCTGGATGTTTAAGAGAACTGGCTGCTTTTCCAGAGGACCTGGATTCAATTCCCAGGACCCACATGTTACCTCATAACTCTCTGTAACTCCAGTATCAGAGGACCCAGTGCTCTCCTCCTCTGGCCTATGGAACTGCAGACAAGGTACTCATATATATGTTCTGTCAAACAAGCATTCACATAAAAATAAAATCTCAAAATAATTGGGGCAGGGTAGAGAGATGGCTCAGTGGTTAAGAAGCACTGGCTGCTCTTTCAGAGGTCCTGAGTTCAATTCCCAGCAACCACATGGTGGCTCTCAATCATCTGTAATGTGTTCTGATGCCCTCTTCTGGCATGCAGCTGTACATGCAGATCGAGACTCACATAAAATAAATAAATCTTTAAAAAATGTTACCCTCTGACTTTCACATATGTACCATGGCAGATGCATACACACATACACACATGTATACATAATACACATATGTATACATATATACACACACATGTGTGCATACATACATACATGTGTACATACATACAATATACACCGTATCCACATGTACACACATATATACACACATTCATGTATGTATACATACACACATGTATACATACATATACATGTATACATACACACATGTATGCATGAATAAACACATGTATATACACACACACAATTTAAAAGAGGACTGCAAATGAGGGCAAAATGACAATTTCCCCTTGTCATAGTAAGCTTCAGTGATCATCTTGACATATCTGGGAAGAAAGAACCTCAGCAGAGAGATATGTTCTCTCAGACTGACTTATGGATAAGTCTGTGGATTTTTTTTTTTGTAATTTTTTTTTATTGATGATTGATGTTTGGGGTGGTGGGTGGTTCCACCTCTGGGCAGGGGGGTCTTAGAATGTATAAGAAAATACCCTGAGCAAATTGTGAGTAGCAAGCCAGTAAGCAGCGCTCCTGCACGGTCGCTGCTTCAGTTCCTGCCTCCAGGATCCTGTCTTGACTTCCCTCAGTGATGGACTGTGATTTAGAGATGCAAGTGACATCTTTCCTCCCCAAGCTGCTTTTGGTCATGGTGGTCTCTCATAGAGGTAGAAAACCCAACTAAGGTTTGGGGTTTATGACACCATGACATAGCAATTAGCTTTCTTCAATGAAAGAGACAAAAAGAGAAGGAGATACCAAGAAGATGAAAGGAGGGGGTCACGACAATCTTCTTGTCCCAATCTCAGAGGTGCCATAACTTCTGACGCAAGCTAATTGTTGAGGTCTACTCCACCTCAGTGGGCTATTTCTCCCCAGTGGGCTATTTCCCCCCAGATCTGGATGCTGCATGCTTTATAGTATGGACCCCATCCAGGATATGGGCACATAAGGGAAGCTCAGGTTGTAGGTGATGTCTTGAACCCAAATAGTTTATGCTGTCCATTACAGAAACACATTCATCCCAGGAAATAATGGCCCTAGGAACAGGAGGTGGGAAGGGTTTAGAGAGCGGTTAGTTTGAGGTATAGCCCTGTCTCAGGCGCCTTAAATAATGCGCTTGGTGTATGGAGGTTCTGACGAGGCCCTTTTGTAGATGCTTCTATGTCCGCTGGCTTGCAGATGTGCTGATGGCCAAGCTTGGACCTCAGTGGTTCTGCCATCTTAGACTTGTACAATTCTATCTACACCCTGGGGGGTGTACTTTGAGGATTCCATCATCCAGATAGGGACAGAGATGCACAGAGCAGTGATATGTCCCAGGTCTCCTAGGCAGAGCAGAAGTTGAAAGCCCTGAGCATGTGCCTTCTTCCTTCCTGTTAATAGATGCTCTAGTTTCCCACTGAACACAGCACCATGTGCACAGCCAAGCTGTTGGTTTCAGAGACACTCTCATTTTTTTGATGTTTTCCCCTGCTTTTGAATTGTCTACCGAGTGACTTGTTTTAAGTAAGATCTGAGGCGTTTGAAGTTATTGCCTTTCCGAGATTAAAATGCGCTCTCATTTCCCCCCTCCAATGCAGTGCAAATGACTGAATATGAATCTCTTTACAAGAATTAAGGGGCACACAAAGAACATTGTAAAGAGAACTCCAAAATCCCTTTCTTTCAGCCTAGGATATTTGTATCAACAGAGACAGAAATGAGAGAGAGAGAGAGAGAGAGAGAGAGAGAGAGAGAGAGAGAGACCCATCTCCTGATTAAGTCATACTATTCAAAGAACAAATGCAGAGAATTCAGTTATTTCAAGCCTTTAAAAAATGATGCCTATCACTTACACAGCTAAGAAGTTATACCTAGCATTAGTAGCTGGAAAAAAAAATAAATCACATCAGTCCTGAGAACAGAAGGAAGACTACAAAGGGGCCACTCAGAGCCCAGACTGGCTGCTTATTAAACATGGGGAGTCTCCCTTTCCCATTGTCAAGTGCACAGGCAGCCAGCAGAAAATGATCAGCCTATTCCGTTCCCAGCCCCCCTTTTCTATCTCCACCATCTAAATTGCTGTTTGGATTTAATTTGCCATTGAAATTGCACCGCCACTTATGGACTAAGCCATCACAATAAGAAAAAGGCGAAGACTGCACAGAGCTCCTTTATTTTAATTTCTCTGCCTCCCTCAAGTGTCGTGTTCACCTTCCTAAAGACCGGCATGCCCGGGTAAACAAGCGGACGGATGTGTCTTCTGTTATCAACTGCTTCCTGGGCCACACGTTTCTGAACTCTGAGTGATTTTATTTTTCAAATTAAACCGTTGATTCCCCAGTGTCTGACTAGGGGCGTTAGGCTTTAGTGTGAGAGCAGCTGTTTTGGTTAACCAGGATCTTCAACACTGTCATTTCTAAGCAAAGATACTCCCAGGCCCCAAATGGGAAATGCAATGTTATCCCTATTTATCCTTGGGTTTGGGTCCCATGGCCATTGTTAGGTGTTTGAAACTGAACAGAAGTGAACTCAGCATACACCGTATTTGTTCCTACTCAGACATATCTATAATAAACTTCCTGTTTTTTTTTTTTTAATGTGAAAGATATACTTCCCTGTTCCTCCTCAGAATGCCTACGCTTGCACTTTGGAGTCACTATGGAATAAAGCAGGAACCATTTATTTGTTTAGAAGCTTTGGTGTTTCCACAGTAGAGGCTCAGGCAGAGTGAGGGGCTCAATAGCTAAAAACATTTGCTGTGCAAACATGAGGACATGAGACTGGTTCCCCAGAACCCACATAAAGCTGAACATGATAGCACACATCTGCATTCTCAGTGCTTCTAAGGTGCTGAGGTGGAAAGTGCGGCATAGGGGAATCTCCAGAATTCTCCTATCCGGCATGTGCTCTCCAGTTTCCGTTTGCTATTACTAACTATGGTGGTTTGTGGCCCAGTTACTTCCCTCACAAGACTTCCTGTGACCTTGGATCATATTTAGAATGCTGAGGAGGATATGTCTTGCATCCAAATGTGGCACTGTATGGCTGTATACAGAGGCCATGACGACCTTCTGTCGTCATGTAAACATTCTCAAGGTCACTTCCAAGTTGTTTTCTGTCTCGACAGTAAAGTCCTTAGGCCTCGTTATCTATCCAAAAGCCTTATCTCATTGCCCTAGTAGGAGTGTCTTTTTGAAGTTTCCCTTTCTCCTCTCTTCTTTTCGCATTTTCCTTCCTCATCCCTTTTAAAACAGGTAAGGAAACTGGAGACTTAAGTGTGTTGGATATCATCCAGGCCTTGCTAGTAGCCTAGGACATCTTACAGATTGGTTACTGTCTCTCCAGGTCACACCAAGTCTTGATGACAGTTGACATCATCTCAAGTTTATGGACAATGAGGTAAAGGCTCTGGGAGTTTTTAGTGCCCAATAGAAATGGGTCTTAAGTTTGAGTTGACCCTTATGCCAGGATGTGTGTTCTACTGAGTTTGCACTTCAAGTTACCCATATCCAACAACACTTACAAAAGACAGTGAATCCCTAGTTTCTTTTTAAATTAATTAATTATTTTTTATACTCCATATTTTATTCCTCCCTAAGTCCACCCTCCAACTGTTCCACATCCCATACCTCCTCCCCAGCCCCTGTATCCACATGGATGTCCCCACCCCCACCCCACCTGGCCTCTAAACTCCCTGGGGCCTCCAGTCTCTTGAGGGTTAGATGCACCATCTCTGAATGAACACAGACCCAGAAGTCCTCTACCGTATGTATGTTGGGGGTCTCATATCAGCTGGTGTATGCTGTGTGTTTGGTGGTCCAGTGTTTGAGAGATCTCAGAGATCCAGGTTAATTGAGACTGCTGGTCCTCTTACAGGATCACCCTTCTCAGCTTCTTTCAGCCTTTCCCTAATTCAACAACAGGGGCCAGCTGCTTCTGTCCATTGGTTGGGTGCAAATATCTGCATCTGACTCTTTCAGCTGCTTGTTGGGTCTTTCGGAGGGCAGTCATGCTAGGTCCCTTTTGGTGAGTGCTCCATAGCCTCAGTGTCAGGCCTCGGGACGTCCTCTTGAGTTGGATCCCACTTTGGGCCTTTCCCTGGACCTTCTTTTCCTGAGGTTCCTCTCCATTTCCATCCCTGTAATTTGTGCATGTCCTTTTGGTCTGAATTACCTCACTCAGGATGATATTTTCTAGTTCCATTAGTTTCTTAATTTGTTTCCTTTTGAGAGAGGGTCTCATATATTCTAGTCTGACCTCAAACTTCCTATATCACCAATGAACTTCCTCCATTTTTTTTTCTGGGCCTGGCATCAGAGGTGGGTACCACCACATCTGGTTTATGCAGTGCTGAAGGTAGAGTGCAGGGCTTTGTGAATGTGAAGTCTAGATAAGCATTCAGCTAACAGTGCTATGACCTCAGCCCTCAGCTGAGCATGTACTCACCACGGGGTACCTGTGGAAGTCAGAAGGTGACCTCAGTCTTCACCTTGTTTGAGTCAGGGTCTGTTTTGCACAGCTACATACAGTACAGTAGGCCAACACACACCTTCAAGGGTTCTCTTGTCTCTATCTTCCATCTGGTTTGGGAATGCTGAGTTTACAGATGTGTGTTACTGGGTCTGTTTTCTGTGTAGATTCTATGAATTTGAACTCAGAGTCTTACTCTTGTATTGTTCACCAAACCACTCCTCTCTTTTCAATTGAGCTGGAGATGGAGGTGTGGCTCCTTCCACTATGTAGTTGATGGGATGACTTGGTGACTTGGAAAAACTATACTTAGCTATCTTTTAAATTTTATGCATGGGTGTTTTGCATGTATGTATGCCTGTGTACCATGTGTGTACCAATGTACTAGGAGACTAGAAGAGGGTGTTGCATCCTGTGGAAATGGAGTTCCAGATTTTTGTTAGCCTCTATGTGGGTGCTAACTGAATCTCAGTATTTTGCAAGAGCAACAAGTACTCTTAACTGCTGAGCCATCTCTCCATCCTTAAACAATAGTTTTACAGAAAAGGCTGACAGACTGTGGTACACGTGTGCTATAGTCACTGAAAAACTCAATCTTGAGAATTTGGTTCCCTAGAAAAGGCTCATAGGAGTAACGTTGGAGCATGCTCACACGTAGTCCTTCCTAGAACAGTTGCTTTTGACTGTTTTGCTTTGGAGTCCTTCTCCAGCTGAAGAAGAATAAAGAAGGTTTAATCAGCGAGAGTTTAGCCTTGCTCTGCCTCATTCCTGAGTTCACTGAAAAAAAAAATCAGAGATTTGAACCAAGCTGTAGGACTTCCATGTCCAATGTCTGTTAGATCCGCCTAGCCCACAAATTAAAGAAAAAGTAAACATCTTGTCTAATCAAATAATGCACTACTTAAAGTTAAATCAATATGGCCACATTTCTAGGCTGAATAAAACATGAATCCCTAATAGAGTTATAGAGGACAGTCAGGTCTAATGGGCCCATAGTTCTAAGATTTAACTGTGAAGATAGGAACACAATGAGTGTGAGGACAGGAATGGAATAGAAGGGCGGAGGGAATGCATTTGACATCTGCTCCAGAGCGGGGTGTGCAAACGAAAATCAATTTCCTTGCGCACATCTCTCCTGCCTGGGAAGTATAGATGTGTGGCATCAACCTTTCTTAATTTTTTTCAATATTTTCTCCTCTCAATGGGGATAGCTGAACATTTAGCTTCGGTGTGCAGCGTCAGAATATGACCTGGAAGTAAAGGGAATTGATACATCTTTCTGATAAGAAGTGGCAAGGTCATTCTAAACCACTTTCCAACACATGAGGACAAGAGGAGATCCATGTATGTATGTATGTATGTTTGTATGTATGTATGGTTGTATGTTTGTATCTCTCTCTCTATTATCTATCATCTATCTATTATCTATCTACCATCTATTATCTATCTATCTATCTATCTATCTATCTATCTATCTACATGTGACATCTATAGCTATATCTTTGGAATAAGAGGAGAGAATATGTCTTTTATTACTTTCAGTTTAGAGATCCTTACAGAGGGATCTTTGGCTTAGCTCCAGTTTCCAGCCCAGGCCCTACACTAATGACTGGGCAGATGGGGCAGGAAGGCACACTGAGTTGTGAGGGATTCTTCTTGAAGAAAACAGGCTTTCGCATAAATCTGACCATGCTCCAACACAAGGTGCTTGCTCCTATGACCCCTTTCTAGTGAACCACATTTTTAAGATTAATTTTTCATCGACTATGGCGCATGTGCACCACAGTCTGTCAGCCTTCTCTGTGGAACTATTGTTCAGGCCTGTAGACGATGCCTCAGCTGTTAAAAGCACTTGTTGGTCTTGCAGAAGACTGAGATTCAGTTCTCAGCACCCACATGGAGGTTCACAACTATCTGTAACATCCTAAAAACAGACAAGCAATGAGAAGCCTCCTGTAAAAGCACATTTTAAAAAAAAAAAAACAAAAAAACAATAGAAGGTTTTATTCTCTTTCCAACATTAACTCCGAGCCCGGGAAACCTGGACAGACAGACAGGGTTTCAAGCTATCTGAACATTCTTTAAAGGTTTAGTCTTGATTGTCACAGGATGACGTAGGACAGATCCAGCAACCAACAGCTATCGTCTTGTCTCTCCAGAATAAGGGGTATGGCAAGCCTGAACCAACTCCTGTGGGACCTGTTAATCAGATCACAAAGCATCCGAAATAATTAATATCCAGTCTCAAAGGAAGGAAGCATGATTGCTTTGTTGTACAAAGTACAGCTAATGTCAGGAAAAGAAATTAAGGAAATTTGTTTTCAGTGCCTGGAATTAGGAAAGATGGTGTGTGTGTGTGTGTGTGTGTGTGTGTGTGCGCGCACACACACACACACACATTAGTGCTTAGATTCCAGAAGACAGCTCGAGCCATTCCATCACTCACCTCAGCTTTTCTTTGAGCTAAACTTTGACAAGTTACCAGTCGGCCAGACAGGACTTTCTGATTGGTGAGAGGGAAAGCATTTGAATCAGGGATATGTGATTCCTTGGATTAAAAAGCTATACCCAAAATCAGTAGCACACATGTGCAGAACAACCAGGGGCTACTGTCAAGGCTCCAGATAGTAAAGATGAATTTTCTGCTGAGCCAGAAGCCCTAAGTCTGATCCCCTGGAGTCTTGGGATAGAAGGAGAGAACTGACTCCTGAATGTCCTCTTCTCCAACATTCAACCTGTTCCATGAGGTACATTTGTATATATGAATGTATGCATGCGTATGCACACACATGCTCTCTAAATAAATTAAATAGATAAATATGCAAGAAGAAATAAGTTACTTGAAGTTCAGTGTGCGAGAATGGACTCTGTTTGCTGATGCTTATGACTGCAAACTCACTAGGATGTTTACCTTTTGATTTCACCTTTTTGCATATTCATTATATATTCATATATAGTTCCTTGATAAGAAGTTTGCAGGGAACCCTGTGCCCCCTGGGAAGGATATCTTGGATCTTGCTCGAGCATATGCCAATCAAGTGTATCTGAAGATAGAGACTGATCTATTGCCTACAGTTTATTAACATTGTAAGTAGTGTCTTTCATTGCACGGCAGTGTGACATTATAGTCTCGTCTCCTCCTGCTTTCCTTCAGTTCCTGTCTTGATTTCCCTCAAAGTGCTCTGAAAATGTAAGCCAGATATTCCCTTACCTCCCTTTGGCCAGTTGCCTTTGGTCAGAGTGTTGTTTATCACAGCAACAGAAAGCAAAGTGCAACAGTGTTCCAATAAATATGTGTTTACATAACAGGAAATGATAATTGTTCTTATTCTTGCAGAAAGCCGTAAACTTCCACAGATGCACCACGCTTGGGGACACCATCATTCCAGTGATTTGTTTCTGGAAGTTCTGTGGTGTATTCTTTTGCAGAGCCTCTGACACATCCCTTGGTGATCCATCCATCACTCTGAAGCTGCCATTGACTTGAGAATTCCTGCTTAATGTATGATTAAATGGAAGCCCCAGGAACACAGATTTCCTCTTAGTAAGCATTGTGGAGGGCTTCAAACAGAGAGTGTGGGACATAGTCTGGAGGCAGGTTCATTTTATCTCACGGCCTACACAAGTCTCCCCTTCAGAATGAACTGATTGTTGAGTCTCCTTTAAGTAGGAGTGACTTTTAGAAATATATGGGCATCTATGCCCAGTGGCCACTACCATGCAAAGGACTCTTTTTTTTCCAGTTAATATCTAGGGTGGCAGTAAGTCTAGAGCAGCCCAGAAAGCACCCAGGATAGAATCAGACATGGGCGATTCTGCTATTGATGGCTAATCTTGGTTGTCAGGCCAACTACATCTGGAATACATCTGAATACACAGGAGGGCCTGTGAGGAATGTTTCTGATTGGATCATGTGAAGTTAGAAGGCTCATCTTAAACCTGGGTTGTCTGAAGTCAGAAGACCCACCCCAGATCTAGGCTTCACCTTCTGGTGCCAGGCACATAAAAGGACATGGAAGAAGGAAGGTTTTGATTTTTTTTTTTTTTTGCCTGCTTGCCCTCATTCTTGCTGGCAAGTTCATCTATCTTGCTGCACAGGTATTCCTTTGTTGGTGTTAGAACCTACTTCAGGATCACTCTTCACAGACTGAAGTCCAGCTCGTCTCCGAGAATTCCCTGGGGACTCTAGTATTAGATTGGGACCACTGGCATACCCAGTCTCTGGTGTGAGAACAACTAACAAAACCTTGGCCTTGGCCTTTATGTTGGGAAATACCTATTGTTGTACTACTTGGACTACAGCCTGTACACACCACACACACACACACACACACACACACACACACACACACACACACACATTCTACCCCCTTTAATATTTGGTTCCTTTGAAGAACCCTGACTTGTATCCTCCTTTATTTGGACTCTGTGTTTCCAAGAGCCCCCTTTCTCCAGCAGGAGCATATCCCACTGCTGCAAAAGGAGCCTGATAAAATTTATCTGGAATAGGAAAACACTCTGCAACCTTCTAACATTTCTCAGGGCTGGTCTTGACTCCACGCTGCTTCAATCTCCAGATCATTTCCAGGCATTAAAATCCCTGTGGCTTTGCTTCATTCGAATGCTACCTTATCACAACTGTAATTATAATTAACACAAATGGGAAATCCCTGATACAACTCATCACATTTTATCCTGTATAATTACTTTGGAGATTCCCAGTTCTTAGACATTTTTTTTTGTGCTGTATTCAAGATAGTTATCAAATCCACATATCACCTTTAATCTTAATTAATAATTTTCTGTTTTCTATTAAAAATGCTAACATATCCATAATGAATAAGTATATAATGGATTTATAGTCACATACATGCACACCTACATATAATATTCCGAATGTTTTGCTCAGTATTCACTAACGTAATTTTCTCATTTCTCTTTAGAGGATTTTCATTGAATGGTTTCAAGATCTGTAGATTTCCCCTCATCCCCAAATTCACCCTTCGGTTCTCACCGACACTGAGAAAATGCATCCGGGTCCTTTGGATAGTTTTTCAGTGTGATCTGACTCAATGAATGATAAACTTTGTCAGGAGAGGGCACTAGAGAGACAGGCATTGCGGAGGGAGAGGGCGCCTAGCTCCCCTAGCATGCTTCCTTTCCAGCAGATCCCTGGCTTACCTCAGAGCCCACCTTAAACAGTGCTGGTGATGTCTCCACTTCATACTCTCGCGGCCCCACACAGAAGTAAAGTGATTCTGTAGCATCCCTATAGTGCATGCAGTTCAGCCACACCCACAGCAGCCAGTGGCTTCTCTCAGTTCTACCTGAGAAAGACCCTTTGAGTGGACATCCTTGCTGGTGTCACAGCTTTTGTCACCTCTGGGTGCAGGGCTCCTGATGAGGTAGGGTGGGAGGGTTCCACGCGCCTCTGCATTTCCTAGACCAGGAGCTTTGCGTGCACCATCCCCCAGGCAACCCAGAAGCGCTCAGCTAACTCCATTTTCAGTTCTTGCCGCCCCCTGCCCCCTATCATTTTCTCGTTTACAATCCTGGACATGGTGATGAAGCTTTAAATCCTTCAAACATGCTCCTGCACGCAGCTGCTGGCTCTGTTAGTGTGACCTTCTCAGCAGGCACGATTTACACGCTTGGCCATTTGTCTTCCCTGTTGTTAAATAGTAGCAGCCAAAGGAGGGATGAGGTGTCAGAGGGATGTCACAGTGGGAAGGAAGGGTCCGTGGGCATCTTCAACTCACAGTGACAGCCTTTTGACGTCAAAATGACCACATCAGACCACATTTGCCTGTAGACCCATTTATGGAAGCCCATTAATTTGTCATAGGATTAGGAAAAGATGTACATCTCATACTTATACGTTGCCACGTTAACCCCAGCATCTTGTGACCCTTTTATCCCGTTTCCTGTTTGATTTTAATTTTCTTTGGGGTGTATGTGCGTGCGAGCATGCGTGAGTGCGTGTGCGCACATGTGCACATTTATGAATCAGAAGACCTCTCAAGTGTCATTTTCAGAGATCAATTTTTCCCTTTTTGGGTGTGTGTGTGTGTGTGTGTGTGTGTGTGTGTGTGTGTGTGTGGCATCAGTGTCTCTGAAGTTGAAGATCACCATTTGCAGTCTTAGCCAGCGTGGCTGTTCAGGGAACTCCCAGGAGCAGGTTCTCTCCTCTGCACCCGACCCCGACATGGGCATGCTCTGCTTTTATGTAGGTGTTGGGGATTTGAACTCACATCTTCCTGCTTTCACAGGAAATGCTCTTAGCCACTGAGCCTCCCCTCCCCACTCCTCCCAGCCAGAAAAGTCTCCTAGGGAATTAGGATAGGAAGACATTAAAGGCCCTGTGATCAGAATAGGGTGATCAGTTAAAAAATCTGGTAGAACATGAATGATGTCATAGGCTTGTAGCAGGGTGACATCACAGGGGAAAGTCAATGTCTCCTTCCTTCTCAAGTGGCTACACCTTTAGGTTGCTCATAGTTTATTTTTCCAAACAAAACCAGTGCTATGATTAATGTTTTTGTTGCCATATTCTGTATGCGTTTACTTCTGTTTCTTCAGGCTATGGTCTCTGCTTGCTTGACAGGGTGTTTGTATTAAAGTCTTTTAACTTTTTATGTATTGGGTTTTAGCCATCAAGACTCTTGAGGACACGATATAACGAATGAGCCCCATGTCTAACACTCCCCCCCCCCAACTCCCTTTGGTCAAAATTTTGCCCATTGTGGGGACAGAAAGGTTGCCTTGTGGCCCTGATAAATTGTATTTTCCTCTCTCCCAAAATAAATATTAAGCTTGATGTTCAGATGTGAAATTACGATAAAAGGAGGCAATTCATTTATCAAGGCTTTTGAAATATATAGCTGAACTTTCCTCCGAAATTGTTTTGTACCAGCCCGTATGTTTCTCTTCACTTTTCCCAAAGTCCGAGTGAAAACGAAATAAGGCGTAGACTGTCAACTTGATAAATCGCATCTCAACAGCCTGGTGTGCGTTTCTTTGATTACCAATGAGATTAAATGGCTTCTTTTCCATGAGAGTGACAGAGCTGGTTCTTTGTTCTGTGAATATGCAGTCTTTCTCTGTGTGTGCTTGTGTCTTTGTGTATGTCTGTCTGGATTTGTGTGTCTCTCGTATGTGCATGTCTGGGTGTATGCCTGTGTGTTACTATGTCTTTGTGTGTGCCTGCCTGTTTGTGTGTCTCTCTCCTCTGTATGTGCATGTCTGGGTAAATGCCTTTGTGTCCCTGTCTCTTTCTCTGACCTTCCCTTTGCAATCTGTCTGTCTAGGGCATCGCTAATTTGGATGTGATTTTTATGAAGAGTTATACAGTTACCCATTAACTTCTTCCATTATTATTATTTTTTGATTAATTTTATAGGGTCCAGGCCTCCAGGAGAGGAGGTGGCTATGGATGTATGTGGAGGAAGTGATTGACAGGCCCAGTGGGCACTTAAATAGTATATTTAAGAGAAGTGCACATAGATTGGGTTGAAGGAGAAGATGACAATGAAATACTGGCTTCTGGCTTATCTTGCTGTCCGTGGGTGAATCCTGGAACTGACACAGAACCCTGAGTGCCAAAGAAGCGGGTGACATTGACTCCATCTGTAGATGGAAACGGAGGTGAATGAAAGAACCAAGGAGGGTGGTGCGGAGTTCTGCAGCTGGCTGCATGCGGTGTGTCTCGGGAGGACAAAGCTCTGTCAACAGCACCCTCTCCCAAAGTCCCGACCAAACCTTTGAGAGACAGGGCTATGAATGTCCACAAACCACCCATTCCAGTGCTCCTCAGTGTGTCCAGTGACCATCAGAATATGTTTTTACAAGTAATATTAAGCAAGGGAAAAAAAAAACCCGAAACAAAATCCAACCTATACAATTGTAGCAGAATGCAGCTTGCTTTCACCGTGGTGGGCACTGTCAATGAGACTCACTTGCAAACATCTTCAGGGCCTGGAATAAAATAAAGATGAGATAAAATATATATTACGGGCTGATTTGTTTCCATAGCAGGAGGAATTATTTAGCAACTTTGCCTCAGGTGAAATATATTAACCACATGCCTTGGAAAATATGTTTGTTATTTGAACTGAAGAGACACTTTCACCTTGAAGATAAAACCTCACTGGAGTTATTAGGGTGACAACAATCCATCTGCAGTGGAGGAGAGTCATCTTAATTTAGCTTGCTCCTAACGAGTCTGGGAAAGTAAATTCTCTCTGTGCCCTGACACCGCGGTGTTTAAGATTTGGGATCGGGTCTGGGCCTGAAAGAGGGAAGGAATAAAATGTCCTTGTGTTATTTTTTTTTAAAGCTTTAATGCAAATATCTAACTCTGAAAGAAAAACATTATACTAAGAAATTTATTTTACCCTGTGGCTGTTAATCTTTTCATTTGAGATTAAGGTTTTTATTCATTTAGTTATTATTTATGTGTGTGTGTGAGTGTGAGTATGTGTATGTGTATATGTGTGTGAGTGTGAGTATATGTGTGTGTGTGTGTGTGTGTGTGTGTGTGTGTGTGAGTGAGTATGTATGTATGTGTGCACAGGTTTACTGCTGGGCTGATCCATGACTGTTTGGATGTTGTCACATTGGATTTTGGTTTTGTACATTGTGTCTTTTTATGGAGTCAGGTCTACCAACCACTTGCAAAGCAGGTGCCACTCTATGCTAGAGTTATAAATGATGCCTCCATGTGGGTTCTCAGCCAAGGAAAATGTTGGCCCAGTCTACTCACTACTCACAACAGCCAGGAAAATGGCAGCACACACACGCCCGACTACAACATGAGGTAAAAGAGTGACTGCAAATGGAAAGTGTTTGTTTTCCAGGAATGCCTCTATGAAGGCACACTCACAGCAACACAAGACACTGACCCCAGAGAGTGAACATCGTGCTTCAGTCACCCATTTAGTATCAGGCAGTGCCTGCCCTGCATCTATGGACATGGATAAAAAGGTGGATTATTTTTTTCCTCTTCTATGATTTCATTAGTATCAAAGACACAGAAAAATCCCTAACATATATTTCCTGCCCTAAACCAATTAACACCATAATTTCTAAGTGGCCATGAAATCACTTTCATTACACAGCCATATGCTGATACCACCTGTGTTTTTACATATTTAGCATGTTCTGCTTTTCTAATTTTAATCAATTTATTTAAAGGAATCTTTCTGTCAGCACCATAAATAACCGGTTAGATTTTTCTATAGAGGAGAAGTTAAACTAGGAACAGGAGCACGTGACTTAACTAGTGCGGTTGCATTCTCTCTGTGTGGTGCGGCCCCCTTGGCTACAAGCTTCCATCATAGCTAAGAAAGGGTAGGGCAGGAAGTGTGGATCCAGCACCGAAGGCTCTACATTGGGCCCTGGCAATCACATGATAAAGGAGAATACGGAACAGGGTAAGCAGCACACAGAGAGAGTCCGGCTACTTAATGCTGAGTTTAGGCATCATCTCCCATTATCCTTCAGCTATGTGGCCCCTGATACAGTTGTTAAGCATGGCCAAACTTCCTGAGGGATGTACAGACCTCCTTGATGGCTTTTGGAACCTTTTGATAGGAAGAAGTTTCGCTTTAAAGCCAACTGGGTTGATTATGGCTCACATGATAATACTTGGTAGGCTGAGGCAGGAGGATTGCTCTGAGTTCAAGGTTACCTCAGGCTAAATAGTGAGTTCTAGACTAGTCTGAATTATAGAATAAGAGACCATCTCAAAGAGAAGTCAATTTAAAATAACAACAATAACAACAACAACAACAACAATAATAATAAAGAAGCAAAGTGAGGAAGAATTACACCCTAAACTGCTGTCCATAGGAAGATGATTTTTAGAACTCCATTTAATTCTCAGTTTCTTGTGTGTAAATAGGATAATATTCATATCAGCAATACTGAACCAATTATTATAAGTAAGCCACAAAATGAAAATAAACAAAGGAAAGAGGATGTCTATGCTTGGACCCCCATTGTTGTAGATATCTGTGTGATATTTGGGGAGTTACACAACCTCTCTGTGACTTGGGTTCCCCTTCTTCACAGGCAGGATATAATTCTGATTCCTTTATGGTAAAGTTTTGTGTTAAAATTGAACAAGTCAAGCACGTGTAGCTATCATGTGGTGCACAGGTCTTGCTCTTACAATGCATGCCACAGGGTGGGGTCCAGCAGGATAGCAACACTGAGCTGTCACTACCCTCTATATTCAGATTGAGTCTGTATCCACCATAATTTTTAGATTAGTCAGCAGAGGAGGTGGGACCAATGATTTTGAAGGAAGATGTGTGGAGTTTATGTCTAGGAGAGACAAGCAGGACAGGGTTTCACAGAGCACTGAGACAGGCCATGTACATTTCCAAAAGGCAAAAAGTGTAATCCTAAAATAGGGGCTGCCTTTATGTTCTCCAGGAGGAGCCAGGCTCTATAACTGTAATGCTTGTAGCTGCTTCTGTAGTGATCAGGCATGAATAAATAGAATCAAAGGCTGAAACAGCCTTGAGGAATGATTAATTATTCCACAGTGTCTAAAAATACCAGACAAGAGGGCACTGGCCAGTCACATCTTGATTTACAGAGAACTTGACTCAGGAAGGAGACAATGGTGAAAAGACCTTGATTGGAAATCAAGGAAATAAATGAAAGTAATGCGTTTGAAAGGAACAAGCTGAGAGGGAGGGCTCAGATCTCTTATCAGAGCATGTGCTGAGACGAAGAGTGTGACTAGTGTATGAAGGAATGACTGGGGACTGAAGGGATGACTGGGGAATGATGGGATGACTGAGGAATGATGGGATGACTGACGAATGAAGGGATGACTGGGGTCTTAAGGGATGACTGGGGTCTGAAGAGATGACTGGGGGACTGAGGGGATGACTGAGGGGATGACTGGGGACTGAAGGGATGACTGGGGACTGAAGGGATGACTGGGGTCTTAAGGGATGACTGGGATCTGAGGGTATGAGGGGTCTGAGGGAATGACTGGGGTCTGAGGAGATGACTTGGGTCTGAGGGGATGACTGGGGTTTGAAGGGATGACTAGGGACTGAGGGGATGACTGAATATTGAAAGGATGACTTGGGGGCTGAAGGGGATGACTTGGAAATGAAAGGGTGACCCAGGATGGAATGGGAATTACTAGGATCTGAAGGGGATGACTGGATATTGAAGGGATGCCGGAGTACTGAAGGGGAAAAGATAGCCAGAAGGGATGATTAAGGATTACAAATGGAATATTTGGACTCTCAAAGCCCTGGCATTAAGCGAGCCAGAAATTTATCCAAATTAAACAGATCCTTTCCTAAGCAGAGTCAGCCGTTCTTCCCTTTGGATTTTCTCTCTTGACTTTCTCTGTTCCTCTCCTGCCTGGAGCACAGATGCAGTCCTATGGCCCCAGGTAGGCAACAACTGGGAGAGGTCAGTCCTGTGTGAATGAGGGCCTCTTCCCCCCTGTCAGTAATGATAATGGTGTTGCCTGTGGTTATGTGCAGGTCACAGAAGGACTTTACACACTGGTGGCTCTCTGAACCAAATGAGGGATGTCTGCCAGGAAGAGTCATTGTACACTTAACTTTTTGCAAGACACAGCAATTGGGTAGTCTCAGAGAGGCATGTACTTGGCTCGGGTCATGGGCAGTTCCTGATGAAGGACAGAATCCAGGAAGACCTCTGAGTCCGAATCCTACGTTCTATCAACTGGACTGAGAATTTTGAATTGCTTCTATCAAAAAGATACTTTCTCTTTATTCGAAATTAGAGTTACTCCTGGTGGGACAGAGGTGCCCACAAATGATGGCTTTGGGAGCACTGAGACCTAGAAATCACTGACTTCCTGCTAGTCTGTGCAGCAGCTCTGGTTGAATGGAGGAACCGTTGTCCTACTCAAGCACGCAATGGCATCATTATGGCTGCCACACGCTTTCATCCAGGGATGAAATTAGGGAAAGTGATTGCTTTTGCTTGCTTACTGTGCATTCTCTCTGTAGGTGCCTTCCTATGTGGACAGTATGGCTCCAGGTCACAGTCTTTATTCATGTTCATTCATGTTTTATTCCTGTTTCTTGTACTCATCATGTCAGCCTCTCCAGCATAAACACGTTTAGCTTCTGGTCAGAGCAATCCATTGTGACATGCCTAGTGGCGTAAGCCAATGGCTAATTGACATAGGAGTGTTCTCAGGGCCCAAGTACATCACATCTTCATATCCCATAATAGAAATATGTCAGTAACAATGTCTTTGGGAGCGTCGAATCAGCATGATGATTTTATAATCATGACATGAGCACCTTTAACTCTGGGAATGAACTTGTCATGAATTTTGCCTAGCCCTACATTTGAGACATGCTCCAAAGAGTTTACCAAGATGGAAAAACATGAGTTAGGGAAGTGTCCCTAACCAATGATGGCTGGATACTGTATCAGAGAAGATACCTATGAGGATTGATATTCTTGCATTCCCTGCCAATGGAAGTGCTTTAGTAGTGTACGCGCACACGCGTGTGCGCGCGCACACACACACACACACACACACACACACACACACACACGGGGTCGGGGGGAAGTAGCTAGGTACAAGTAAAGATGCATAAAAGATACATGGAAATTAAAACTGAGAAAAAGGAAAAGTGCAAGAGAAAATGGGATTTCTTCAATTAGGGGTATGCATGCACACATATTTACATGCAAACATGCATGCATGTGCACAGGCCACATACACAAACATATACACACCACACACACACACACACACACACACACACACACAACTTGTGAATGGATCTTCATGGATGGTGTGGGGGAAGAAGGAACAGGCAGGAAAGCCAGAAAGATGCTGGATTTTCCTCTACAGAGCTTTAGGCACTGCACACCACATTTGTAGGGGCTCCTCAGGTGTGTGGGGTGGGGCTGGGGGTTAGGGGTATGGGTGAGTTTGTTTTTCATGGTTAGGATGGGATGAAATAATTCCCAACAGGCTTAGTAGCTGTGGAACATCATACCTGTGAGAAAAATGTCTCTCTCGCAAAGAAGGTGGATAAGTGGGCAGGGCGGGCCTTATTCACAAAATAAGTCCCTTGTCTTCCTCAGTGTCTAGATGTTAGAGAACCCTTGTGATCAACTTCCTGTGTTTTCCTCAATTTGCCTCTTAAAGCAGCAGGGAGAGAACCTTGGTGGTTGAACACCGGAGGCTTTCTTTTAAGGATACCATGCTTACAATTTCCCTTCAGGAAGAGAGCTGCATAGGTTGTTGGCACCCTCCACCATCCCTCAGTCCCCTCCCTAGCCCCCCCGGACTCAGCAAGCAATGCCCCAGCTGGAAAACACAAGTTAAAGTCTCTCTCTCTCTCTCTCTCTCTCTCTCTCTCTGTGTGTGTGTGTGTGTGTGTGTGTGTGCGTGTGTGATTTCACCATCAAACAGCCACACTTTATTTTTATGCCAGTGTTTCCACCAGTGTATTAAGGAGTCCATAAAAGGCAGAGGTGCACTGTAAACACATTAGGATGGAAGGAATCAGCAAACAACATCAAATGTAAGTGTTCTCTTTAGTTTTGAAAATAGTTATCTGCTTGGGAAACCAACTGCCATGGAACAATGAATCCCCAGCATGGGGGGCATAATGAGAGGAAGGATAGCAGCCTAAGGGGGGAGAAATTTGATTTTCAAGGCAGACAGAAAGCTAAGATGGGGCCAGTATACTCTCTTCCTGTGGTGCAACTGCAGAGGGAACTTAACAGGAAAGCTTTTACGTTGATTAATGTCTTTTCATCTCATGGTGGACATCGTCTAGGAAGACAGTGTTGCCATGAAGTCTGTCCTGTCTATCTCGCAGTTTTGATGTTGTTTGTGTTATTATAGGAAAAGGGGGAAGTCGTGTTTGCTTGCTGAGCCATATTCATTCCATCTGGAAGAAATATGTAGGACAACTTGCTCCACACTACTTGTCTTAGTCAGGGTTTCAATTGCTGCGATGAAACACCATGAGTGAAAAGCAAGTTGTGGAGAAGAAGATTTATTACAGATTGAAGCTCATCATTGAAGGAAGTCAGGACAGGAACTCAAGAGGGGAGGAACCTGGAGGCAGACATGACTGCAGAAGCTATGGAGGGATACTCTTACTGGTTCGCACTCTGTGGCTTGCTCAGCCTGCTTTCTATAGAATACAGGACCACCAGCCCAGGGATGGCACCACCCACAATGAACTAGCACCTCCCCCATTGATCACTAATCAAAAAGATGCCTTAGAGCTGGATCTCATTGAGGCATTTTCTGATTACTCTGGCTTGTGTCAAGTTGACACAAAACTAGCCAGTATACTCCTCCAAGATGACCCTTTGCCTCTAACAGGTCCCTATTCTGTTTGTCTTATAGTATCATCTCCTGTTCTAGTTTCAATCAGCTGCAGGGTTATGATTGTGCTGGTTAGATTTTTGTCAACTTAACACAAGTGAGGTTCATCTCAACTGATGAAATGCCTCCTTGTTCTGGAAAGACTCAATGAAGCACTATAGGGCAAAACCAGAACAGGGAACTGGGAAGGGTTGGGTGGGAAAACAGGAGGAGGGAAGGGGGCTGATGAGACTTTTGGGGAGTGGGGGGGGGTCTAGAAAAGGGGAAATCACTTGAAATGTAAATAAAAATATATCGAATAAAAAAAAAAAAGAAAAGAAAAAAATAGATTGGCCTGTGGGAAGCCTGTGAGGCATATTCTTGATTAATGATTGATATGGGTTGACTCAGCTCAGTGTGGACCATGCCACACTGGGCAGGACATCCTGCAGTGTATAAGAAAGCAGTCTGAGCAAGGCATGGGGAACAAGCCAGTAAGCAGTATTCTTCCATGGCCTCTTCATCAGTCCCTGCTTTCCGGTTCCTGCCTGTCACAGTTGTGGTTTCTGTTGCTGTGAAGAGACACCATGACCACTGCAACTGTTGTGAAGGAAAGCTTGTCATTGGAGCTGGCTTACAGGTTAGAGGTTTAGTCCATTGTCATTATAATGGAGAGATAACTGAGAGTTCTACATCTGACCAATTAGCAGACAGCAGGAAGAGAGTGCTACACTAGGCTTGGCTTGAGCTTTTGGGACCTCAAAGAACACACTCAGTGACACACTTGCTCCAACAACTACCCAATAGTGTCAGTCCCTATGAACCTATGGGGCCATTTTCATTCAAACTACTGCACTGCCTTGAGTTCCTGCCCTTACTTCCCTCAGTGATGGATGGTAAGATGTAATCCAGATGAGCCTTCTCCTCCCAGATTGGTTTTGGCAAGAGTTTATCATACTCAGCGGAAGAACCAGCATGGGTGGATTAGGTTTTGCTGCTTGCATCTGCAGTTGTCTTTTGATACTGTGAAATCTCAATTTCACATACTTAATATCTCTGACTGGTAGATGCCATATTGTTCTATGTTCCCTTTAATCATTACCAACCCTAAAATTTCCCTTGATTTTTAACCTTTCAGCAGACAGCTATTAAAACATCATAAAATCATAGTGAAACATTCCTGTCTCCTTTGAGCAGCACCGTGTCCTCTAAGGCATCCTTGCGAGGTAAATCAAACGGGCACAAATATTTCTTTATGAGGCCCAACACCTGTCTCTTCTGGCCTCTAGCACTGTTATCTAAATACAGAGGAAGAGCAGATACTAAGGTCTTGAGACTGTCTTGATTTACAAGTGCAGCTTATGCCAGAGAACCTAGTCTACAAAGTATTCTTTTATTATTATTATTATCA
Source organism: Apodemus sylvaticus (assembly GCF_947179515.1). NCBI lineage: Eukaryota > Metazoa > Chordata > Mammalia > Rodentia > Muridae > Apodemus > Apodemus sylvaticus. Next base: position 43,065,969 of record NC_067493.1, on the reverse strand, counting down.
TTATCATTATTGTTGTTGTTGTTGTTGTTACACTTTGGTTGCTTTAGAAAAGTATTTGTTGTACTTTATGTATGAATGTTTTGCCTGCATATATACCTATGTACTGTGTGTGTGCCTGGTGCCTGTGGATGCCAGGATAGGTCATTGGTTCCCTTGGAACTGTAGTTACAGATGACTGTGAGCTGCCACCATGTGGGTGCTGGGAACTGCACCCAGGTCCTCTGGAAGAGCACTAGCTCTTCCCCATAACGCCATCTCTCCAGCCCCAGCACTTCAGATTTTAGGGGCAATATGTACAAAGAAGTTTAACTTCAATTGGTCTTAGCTTCTTTACTCTTTCAATATCTCATGTCATCGGGCACTTTTAAAACTGCATCTTTATACTTAATTACAAGTAGAGACGTTAATCATTCTCAGGACAACCTTATGGCAGCACTGATATTCTTAGAACACATAGCATCCCATGTTTGCCTACAGCTAAATACACAAATCACACAATGTAAGAGCAGACTCTGTCCTGTCCAATCCATTCATGTCAAGCTTAGAAGCATAGATAAACTCTTCGAAGCAATTGTAAGATCAAGAGAACTATAGACATTCACACCCCTTGCCTCTAAGGCCCAGGGAGTCCTAGGACCATCAAGAAGATATGGTTGAAGGGAAGAATCCAAGAACAGAAGGTGAGGAGGAGCACTGTGCTATGCTAACCTCTGGACACAACATGGCCTTGCTTCATCTGAAAGAGCACATGTAGTTACTTGTACAATAACAGTATTGTTCAAGATTCCAGCTAGGATGGGGAGGGGGCTCCTCTTAATGCATCCTGAGATGACAAGCTACTGTCAATTGATGGTTGTCGAAATGAAGAGAGAGTTGCTTTTCTTGTGGGCCATAGTCATTGGTAGGTTGTCCTTGTGCCAGTGGGTGACCCCATGTCCATATGCATATGATTGGCACTAAATAGACTCAGTGGATTATAAATAATTAAATTATGTAGTTGGGAGGTAGATGTCATGTGTGTTGTGGGTGGGTGGAGGGAGAGAAAGAAACATGGCCAAATTATATTGTATGCATGTGTGAGGATTTCAAAGAAGAGAAGGAGGAGGAGGAGGAGGAGGAGGAGGAGGAGATACAGTTTTAACCACCACTTGTAGAAATTCTAGAATTACTGTTGTAGATGGAATAAGGTAACTCAGGATCCAAGGAGATTCTCTGCAATTCCCACGACTTGTCAGGCTATGCATCTGTGACTAGTTGATGTGGCTCTCATGTCATCCCAGATGTGGAGTAATCAGTAGGTAACCAGATGTGCGAATTCCCAGCGCAATACATATTAGTGGTTTATATAAATAGAAGCGTGCTTGCTAAGGGCTCTGATTCTTGCATCCCAATGGGGAATAGTTTTAAAGCTACAAATTAATCTGGTCATTTATTGTTAATTAGGATTGCCGTATGCAATTCTCTTTGGCGTGGAGTTTCATAGATTCAGAAGAAGGTTGTGAATCACCAGAAGGCTTAATTGTTTTTTCCTTGGATGGTTGGGGAAAAAATGGACACAACAGAGTGGAAGCCCGAATTTACACAAGGACTTTGCAATCAACGCATCTTACTATCCAAAGCAAACCTGGAAATTACCATTGATGTGCATGAAAGAGAAATTGCCTGGGAAATAACTTTCTATCAATGTTGCCAATATCACAGAAGCAGAGAATAATGAATCCATTTCCCTGTATGCAGGAATCCATCCATCAAACGGTCATAGCTGTGATGCTGGGAGAGACAGAACTTTATCAGGTATGTACTGTGGCACGAAAACAGTAGTTGTTTTCAAAGCTCCCTCACACACACACACACATACACACACACACACAAACACACACACACACACACAGAAATATGGCTTTTCCAGAGGACAAGACTTAGCTGTTGTGAAAATTGCAAAGAATGGACAAATCAAGAGGCCAAGGGCATGCAGAATGAATGCAAAATGTTTAAGTAGAGAGCATTAAGTATAAACCATTGTGATTCTGGGGTCTGAAGACACAGCCCAGTGGGTAAATGTGATTGTAGTTTAAATACGATTCATATTGCCAGACAAGACATGGCTCCTTACACCTTCTGGGTCCTGTTTTTGAACTTGATACAGACCATAGTTGATATGGGTTTATTTTAATGGGGTTCTGGAAGGTTCCAGCTGCAGGGAGACTAAGGTTGGAAGTAGTGGTTATAGAAGCCCAGAGGGGAGATGGGCACACTTGGCAATATGTGGAAGTGTTTCTGATGTTGGCATTGGGGTGAGTGGGTGAGGACTGCCTTATGTAAGCAGAGGTTTCTGCTAAATGTCCATTCTGCACTGATCAGAGTCCTCCACGGTCCCTTTCCTAAAGGAGCCACACACAGATGCGCATTGTCTCCTAGGTATGAGGCGTCGTGGCTTGGCTGGTAGAGGACTAACCACTGGAGGACAAGGTAGTGGGAAGAGGACTGAGATCTGAAAACTTGACAACACACACTTGTGTTTGGTACAGCGTGGTGCCCAGAGCCAGCTCAGTACATGGAATTCTAACAGGGTTGGGAAACATCATGCCTCTTCAGGGTGGCCGTGCTTCTGTCAGTGAAGAAGCAAACAGGAGGTGGGAAGATCAGCTGGCAAGTCAGTGAAAGATAGGCTCTCTTTCTCTCTCTCTCTCATTTATTTTCTCTTCTTCTTCTTCTTCTTCTTCTTCTTCTTCTTCTTCTTCTTCTTCTTCTTCTTCTTCTTCTTCTTCTTCTTCTTCTTCTTCTTCTTCTTCCTCCTCTTCCTCCTCCTCCTCCTTCCCTCCTTTTCTTCCTCCTGCCCCCACCCCCTTCTCCCTCACCCCCTCCTCCTACTCTTCTTCCTTCCCCACCCCTCCTCCTCCTCCTTTTTCTACTCTCTCTCTCTCTCTCTCTCTCTCTCTCTCTCTCTCTCTCTCTCTCTCTCTCTCTCTCTCTCTCCCTCCCCCCTGAGGGTCTTCCTACATATATAGTCGTGGCTCACCTGGAACTCACTTTGTGGACAAAGCTGGCCCTGAACTCACAGAGATCTGCTTGTCTCTGTCTCCAGAGTGGTGGATGAAAGTACCATCATGCTTGGATGATGGGTGGTCCTAATTGGGGCTTGTATCCAGCAGGAATAGCATCCAGCCCAACAGAAAGCCACTGCCCATGGACCCACTGCCACAGGTGTTTCTAACTAACATCACCCAAGTCTGCATACAGATTTTCTGCTTCTTTCTAGAACAAGGCACTTGACATGCTTAGTTGCAGGGAAGCAGTGTCAGACTAAATTGGCCAGCCAGTAATTGTACAGGTTAGATGTGAGCGTTCATGAATCACCCTCAACATTTGCCAAACACTATATTAAAACGACCTATCAATACACAGACTATACACAGAGTATAAACATGACATCACAATGTCTTTACCTTCCTCCTCATAAGGGAAACTTAGGAGAGAAAGGGTTTATTTTAGCTCACAATTCCGCAGTCCGTCATTATGGAAAAGCCAAGGTGGGGGCTTGAAGCACTATCTTCTTATCACATCCACAGTAAAGAGCACGGAGAAATGTGTGCATGCCTGCTCACTTGTTTGCTTGTACAAGGCTCAGCCTTGGCAGTTCTTATGCAGTTCCGGATCCCCTGCTGTGCTAAAATTATTTGGGGAGAAGGAGCTTTAATTGAGGAAATGTCCCTACCAGACTGACCAGCAGGCAAACCTATGGGACCTTTCCTTCTTTCCCTTTCTTTTTCCTTTCCTTTCCTTTTTCCTTTCCTTTTTCCTTTCCTTTTCCTCTTTCCTTTTCCCTTTTTCCTTTCCTTTTTCCTCTTTCCTTTTCCCTTTTCCCTTTCCTTTTTCCTTTCCTTTTTCCTTTCCTTTCCTTTCCTTTCCTTTCCTTTCCTTTCCTTTCCTTTTTCCTTTCCTTTCCTTTTTCCTTTCCTTTCCTTTTTCTTTTCCTTTCCTTTCCTGTCCTCTCTCTCTCTCTCTCTCTCTCTCTCTCTCTCTCTCTTTCTGAGTAACATCCTAAGTGCTGTTCTCCCTTGCCCCCCTCACTGAGAGTCCACGCCCAGCACTCTCTTCTTCTCCTCTGAGAGGGTGGGCCCCCTGGGTATCTTCCTACCCTGGCACATCAAGTCTTTGCCACAGTAGGTGCATCCTACTAGACAAGGCAGCCCTGTTGAATGGATACCACAGTCAGGCTACAACTTTAGAGAGAGAGAGTGACTTCACTCCAGTTGTTGGGGGGGAGGCACATGGAGATTTAACTGCACATCTGCTGCATATGTGACAGGGGCCTCATTTCAGCCCTTGTGTGTTCTTTGGTTGGTGGTTCAGTTTCTGGGAGCCCTAAGAGGTCCAGGTTAAGTTGACTCTGTTTGTTGTCCTGTGGGGTTTCTATCTTCTTCAGGGCTTTTAAATCTTCCCCCAGCTCTTCCATAAGAGTCCCTGCCCTCCATCTAATGTTTGGCAGGGGGCATCTGTGTCTATTTCTGTCAGCTGCTGGAAGGAGCTTCTCAGAGGGCAATTATGCTAGACTCCTGTCTGCAAGTATAATTCTCTTTATTGACAGGGCCCAAGCTCACTGCGGGTGATTAACCCCCTGGGTAGGTAATCCTGGGTGTATAACAATGAGCACCGAGCAAGCCATGAGAAGTAAGTTTGTAAGCAGTATTCCTGTGCAGCCTCTGCTTCATTCAGTTCCTGCCTCTAAGTTTCTGCCTTCAGGTCCCTGCTGTGACTTCCCTTCTTGATGGACTACGTGTTGTAAACTGAAATAAATCTTTTCTTTTCCAAACTGCCTTTGGTCGTGGTGTTCTTTCACAACTATAGACATTCCTAAGACAGCTGCCTCAGGAATGGTGCCCCCCACAGTGGACTGTCTTCCCATACCAATAAACATAATTATGACAATCCCCCACAAGCCTGAAAGAACCTGGAGGTCAGATGTTATCAGACCTCCTGGACGTGGAGTTACAGGCAGTTCTGATCTGTCATGTGGATGCTGGGAATCGAACCTAGGTCTTTGTGAGAGCAATATGCATTTTTAACCAATTAACCACCTCTCCAGCCTCCCTCCCTTCCTCCCTCCCTCCCTCCCTCCCTCCCTCCCTCCCTCCCTCCCTCCCTCCCTCCCTTCCTTCCTTCCTTCCTTCCTTCCTTCCTTCCTTCCTTCCTTCCTTCCTTCCTTCCTTCCTTCCTTCCTTCCTTCCTTCCTTCCTTGTTTTATTTTTTTAATAAGATTTCACTTTATAGAACAAGCTGGCCTTGAACTTAACAGAGAGCATGATATCTGAGTGATTTAAAGTATTAAAGACATGTGCCATTACACTGGGCTCCTAGATTTACTAATTTCTCTCTCTCTCTCTCTCTCTCTCTCTCTCTCTCTCTCTCTCTCTCTCACACACACACACACACACACAGAGGAAGTGTTG
>NC_067493.1:42956805-43060319 GCF_947179515.1 Apodemus sylvaticus | reverse complement strand
ACACACACACACACACACACACACAGAGGAAGTGGTTGACAATAGGTTTGCACAGAGGGGATTCTCCTCTGTCCTACCCTTTTGAGGAATTCCCTTTAGTGCCAGGCTCTCATTTTGAGTTTATAAGTAGGGATGTCCCACAAAGTCCTATAGAATCATCTGTGACCCAGCAGTGGCCCTAGCAGCCATAGGTAGATCTATAGGATCCTTTAGGATCATCACTGCCCCATCATTCTGGTTTGCCCGGAACTATCTGGGGATATGGGAGGACATGAGTCCTCTCTCTGTGTATTTTCTTGAGAGATGCTGGGTAAGTGATGCTGTGATTATTTCCTATAATGTGAAGCCAACATGATGTTATAGGCACAGAAAGACAGCCTAGTGATGTACTGAAGATAGAAGGGATGAGGTCACCATGGTTACAAAGGCATCTGGTGGTCTGGAGTCACTTCCACTAGAGTCTAAACTCTTTGAGGGAGTCAGAAACTTCAAGACTGAAAACCTAAAAAGAACCATTTTAATCCTTGAGAAAAAAAATCCAAAAATAGCAAGGAGAGGCACATATGTCCACACCACTGTCTGATGCTACCCACTCCCCATCCCAACACTTCTTATATTTCCCAACACCTGGTTCTGCCTGCAAAGGTCTTAGACCTCCCTCCTCTAGAAAGCTGGCCTATTTGTTTTGTGTCCAGGTTGTAGGAGAAGATAAATTTTCTCCTGATGTTACTTTTTCCCCTTGACATCCATCCTGGGCAACTCTTAAGTCTCACATTCAAAGTCGGAGACAGTTGTTGGAAGTTAAAACAAAGCTTGTCTGGGTCCCTCATTGTTTGAAGTGAAAACTCCCAGTTATGTTTCTAAGAAGAAAGAAGAAACAGTATAAATCAGTGAGAAAATGAGATTTACATTCATTATGGAAACTATAACATTGCTGACCAGAGAAGGGGAAGAGAAAGAAAGGCAAAGAACAGAATTCTACTGTACAAAGTAAAGAACCCGGCTTAAGGAAAAGCTCACTGAAGTTCTCCATGGGAAATCTTGCAATCCAAGATTGCTCCCTTCTGAATAGGGGTCCCATAGTGTATGGATGGAAATTCAGCAAGGAATATAAAGACAGGATCCAAAAAGTGAGTAGCTGGATTTATCTGACAAAAGCTCTCCCTGGAGCAACTGATCCTGTTACTAAGGTAACTGTAGAAACACAAGACCCAAAATATGATAGTAGAGGGTTTCTTAAATACCTGGTAATGTTCAGCCATGTTGATCGTAGGCTGAGATTCAGGAGCAGAGAGACTGGAGGAATTGTGGGAATAGCTATAAAGTAGAAAACCAAGCACATGTAGAGTATAAAAATGCTGAAATTACTGATCATAAGAAAAATGGCCATCACTACCTTTACCATAACAACCACTACCATTACCATTACCATAATTATCACCATCATTAACGTCATTGGTACCATGACTACGACCATCAACATCATCACCATCGTCACCAAACATCACTATCAACAAAATTATTGACCATAAGGACAAAGAAATAAAAAGGTACTATGACATGTTGTAACTGCCCCTTACACACATGCTCAATGGCTTCCAGGGGAACACTGCACAGCAGGCACACATCACCAGCAATTCAGGGTTTGGAAGTAAGCTCTGTTCAAGCTTCCCTCCTGCCAGTGTTACTCGGTGTTTCATCTGAAATAGATGTTTCCTCTTTTGCTCAAATTCACACACACACACACACACACACACACTCACACACACAATCAGTTTTCATAAAAATCTTCTGTAGAAATACCATGTAGTGCCCTGCGTTTTCATTTTGTTGAAGACATGGAGAGAAAAGGGGGAAATTAACATTTCAGGAAGAGTCATTCATCTGCTCTTTATTTGGTGTGTGTGTGTGTGTGTGTGTGTGTGTGTGTGTTTCTTTGTGTGTCTTTGCTCTTTTCATACTGACTGGCATTCAGCAGGGTGATGAAAGAGGATAAGACATACCCCGTAAAATATTTATTATAATTGGTTCGTTCACACTTCATCATCCCTATGGAGTGTAATAATTGTACGTGGTACTGGGTTATACCTGACTTCTTCATACAAGTCTATGCCATACCATGACCACGCCCCCAGCACCCTTCCTTTTCCCTCTTTCTCTTTCTCATGTCTCATTTGTTCTCCTAAACAGCTTTATGTCTACTTTCATGTCACATACTCACACATGGTTGTATCACTACATAAAGTTGAGGACTCACAAAGAAAGAAAAATTGATAATGTCTTTTGGAGTCTGGTTTAATTTGTAGAACATGATGATCTCCAGTCACAAGTAATCCCCTGCAAAAGATACAACTTCATTCTTCCTATGGCTGAATACAATTCCATTATGTATATATATGTGAATATATATGTGTGAGTGTGTGTGTATGTGTATATATATATATATATATGTATATATATATATACATATATATATATATATATATATATATATATGTATCCACTCCTCTTTCAATGCACACCTCATTGCATGCCAGAACTTATTCCTATGAATAGAACAGTATCTTTATCTGACCTGCTCCACTCTGTGTAATGAAACTTAGATTCATGCATGATGTGGACCTCATCATTTGGTTCCTACAGAATTATAAGTATTAATGGTCTCTTGTGCATGTAACTTTTAATTCAATTGTTGAATGACCTATGTTCTATTTTGGCGTAATTACATAGAAAGTCTCTCTCATATTTATATATCATATTTACATAAATGTATGGGCTGACATGAACTGCCCTGTGTGTGCCCCTGTGCTTGTATGCATGCCTGTGTATATGTACATTCATATACACGTGTGCATTGGTACACCCACAATATTGATTATTTTGTCTTATAATTAAATTTATTTTTATTTTATGTGCACATGTATTTACCTGCATGTATGGTCCAAAGTCTGCAGAATCCAGATGGCATCAAATCCCTCTGGACCTGGAATTACAGGTGATCATGAATTGCCCTATGAGTGCTGGGAATTGAACCCAGGTCCTCTGCAAAAATAGCCACTTTTAAAATAAAAATAGTGCTTTTAACCACTGAGCCATTTTTCCAGTCCCATCACCCACCTCATTTTCTGAGACAAATTCTCCCACTAAACCTGGAGCTCCAGGACGACTGGGCAATGAGCTCCAGGTTTCTGTCTTTCTTCTCTGCTTCTTCATGAAGCTGGGCTCACAAGAGTGAACTACCATGCATCCATGCATATATATGTATATATATATATATATATATATATATATATATATATATACACACACACAATTATGTGCATATATATGTGTATACATACACACACACATAATTGATTTCAGCATGCAGTCTTAACTGTATATATCTCAAATTCTATAGAGTATTCTACTCAAAAGAACAAGACCTGCTGAATACAGATGAAGAACGGACTTGATGCTCTGAAGCTTCATCTTCTTTCTGTTCCTTCTTGACTCCCATTATGCTATACTCCTAGCATCAAGCAGACATCTGCATCCGTTTACCCATACCTTGGTGCTCTGAATGGGAAGACATAGCTACATCTGCTATAGAAAAGCTGGAACTCTTCATTCACATTAATAGACTTCTAATGGCACATCACATTTACAATTACAAGATACAAAAGATGCTGGAATTAGTATTCTAAGTAACTTCCTATATTCCATTGATGAGTCAGCATTTATCCTTTGGTCAGGAATCAACACACTGATTTTGGTGAATACTTAATAACTACGATGTCCACACTGACCTACATAACTATATAGGGTTTATTGGACAGTCAGACTTATTTTGATTCTTGTAGTTCTGGTTCACCAAACATTTCTGGAGAAATGCTCTACTTCGAGTGGCTTTCTCTCCTGTGACAAATAGAATGCCAATCACGGCATGTTCAGAGTAGCTCTCGAGGCTCAGTGTGAGAGGCCGATTGCAGAGCTAGATAATTGGATCAACAGCCAGTCCTAATTCTAAACTTACAGCACAAAAGTAATATGCAGGGCGATTAGCTGAGCAAAACCATTGTTTGCTCTAGTGATGAGCTCACAGAGCCAGTCAGAGGAAGACATCTGTGTGTCTGCGTTTCCCTAGCCTGCAGACCACTCTCAGCACTGTGCCACTGAGTCTGTGTCAGGTGAAGTGGAGTCTAGCTTAAGGTAACGGAGAGGAACACCCGCCGACTGTGGAGCCTTGCTGTCCTTATCTGAAATATTAATAGTTTTGTTTTTCTTAGATAATTTTGTATAAATTTTGATTTTTAAATATGCTATCCCAACGTTATTTATCTGTATCACTGTACTTCTGATGTTACTTTAGAATTTATGCCTGACCCAGCTCTGACTCATCTGTACCTCTGTCTGGCCTGGATTCTGTGAGCATTTGGTCCTTTGGTGGCTTCTGGACTTCTTGTCTCAGGGCCCTGAAGAAATTGGGCTCTCCAGAAGTAATGAGCAACAAGGGCCAGCCACTCCACAGATTTCCCTGAAGTGATTGAGGTGGAGGCTCAGGACTTGCACACAGAACTCTTTGGGAAGGTATGATTCTTTGTCATTTGTGTCTTGTGCATCTTTTATTGTAATATTTAGAAAATATAAGCAATAATGGGCTTACTACATTTCCTAGTTTTTCTCTCTTTTTGTTGTGTTAAAACACTGACTGAACACAACTTGAAGAGAGAAAGCTTTCTTTAGCTTATAATTCCATGTTACACCCCATATTGAGAAAAGTGAGGCAAAAACTCAAGGCAGGACTCTGGAGGCAGGAATTGAAGTATAGATCAGAGAACATCTCTACTTGCTGATTTGCTCCCTGTGACTTGTTCAGTCTGCTTTTCCTTACAACCCAAGCCCACATAGGGCTAATAAAAGACCTGGACCCTCCCTCATCAGTCATTAATCAAGAAATGGCCCATACACATATTACAGGCCAATCTGATGGAGGCAGTTCATCATTGAAGTCCCCTGTTTCCCAGGTATGTCAAGTTAATGACTGAGGTTGACAGTTCATTTTCTCCCGAAACTTAATTATGAGTGAAAATCATGGTTAGATGTAACCTGACCCAAATATTGACTATTATAGAGCCACGAGACAGCAGATTAGATTTCCAGAAAAAGACCAACATGGAGGTGAAGAAACAAGATGAAAAATTGTGTCTTGTTACATTGTTTTCCTCTCTTGCCTGTCCTATTGTTCAGTGTGCCTAGTTTAGAAGTGGGAAGACCAGGAAGACCTCTTTTGTGGTTCAGAGGTTCAGGTTTTGTCTTAAAGAATGCTTGGGGTCACTTCACATGTCTCATATTCTTGGATTTTCTTGAAATGTTTAGTGAAGGTCAGATTACACTTAGTGTTGACTCAGGGACAACCAGGAAGCTGCAACATACAAACCTCCCATGAGATGACTCAGGGGATCTGTGGTCAGGACTGAAATCTTCCATGTCCTGCATTGGTAGCTCTTCCCACTGACCATCAATTGACAAGCCCTCACTGCCCTCTGTATTTGGAAGGAAGGCTTTCCTGTCCTGGTGTTTAAGGCTGCATGATATTTATTTAGCATGATACGACTCGACTCTCTTTGTTGCCTAGGAAACACTGGATGGAAGAGGAGCTGGGTTCCATTTTCAGTATGCGAGTTAATTACAACCTCAAAGACAACATCTTGAGTTGAGTCTGGTCTCTAAAATGAAGTTCAGAGAATATTCTATAAGACTGACTACTTAGAACTCCAGATTTGTAACTGTACTGCCTGGTTTTGTGTGTCAACTTGACACAGGCTAGAGTTATCACAGAGAAAGGAGCTTCAGGTGAGGAAATGCCTCCATGAGATCCAGCTGTAAGGCATTTTTTTCAATTAGTGATCAAGGGAAGAGGGCCCATTTTGGGTGGTGCCAACTCCGGGCAAGCAGTCTTGGGTTCTATAAGAAAGCAAGCTGAGCAAGCCAGGGGAAGCAAGCCAGTAAGAAACGTCCCTCCATGGCCTCTGCATCAGCTCCTGCTGCCTGACCTGCTTGAGTTCCAGTCCTGACTTCCTTTGGTAATAAACAGCAGTGTGGAAGTATAAGCTGAATAAACCCTTCCCTCCCCAACTTGTTTCTTGGTCATGATGCTTGTGCAGGAATAGAAACCCAAAGACAGTAATTAAATTATCTTGGGTTATAATTGGCCCCCTACATAGCCAATTATTGATTATTTCTGGGTGTGAGAAAACTTCATTGTGACTTTAAAGTTAACCCTACTGCAAATGACAAACAGACTCCGTAGGCCAAAGGCTAAGAATATCCATTAGATACTTTAGTGCCAATAGCAGAGATTTCCCTCACATTGTGGTAACCGCCCTACCTGATGTTTATCAGTATGGTTTCAAAGTGCCTTTATTTGTGACTTTCTTTTGTTACTGTTATTATAGGAATGTTATGGAACAGTACCACATTGAACACACAATATTTTAAATACAACATAAGTCTCTGTTCCCAGGTCATGGTCATTTCCATATAGCTCCTGAATAAACTGCCTCTTAATCCATTTGAGGTGAGAGCTGTGATTTTCCTTGACACTGGCATGCAGCTATAAAAGCTAATGTAAAACCATAAGCCTCATACAAAAAGGATGGAGGAGAAGACAGAAGGTTGTTGCAGTGCTGCAGCAGCTCTGAAGACACAGAGTCTGCCCACAGATCAGCCCTTGTGACCTATTATCCCAACAAACTGTTAGATGCAGTCATTCAGCATGATGCCAAGAGCTGAAGGAAAGAGAGGTGCAAACACATTACCACAGGCGTCTTGGAGAGTTTGGGAATGAGTTCTGAATTAATTATAACTTCATTTGAAAACTAAGCACACTTTCCCCTTTGTTCTCAAGCCATCATGCTAGATGCAATTCCGTTCTGTTGCTGCCTGTATCAGCAAGGAATGGGGGTGTCCCCTAGCACTAGTGGAGAAAGCACACATCTGAAACTCTGTGGGGGGTACATTAGGTATTTTCCCTCTAGTTTGATACTGCTCATTGCTATCAGCACTGTAGAGGTCTAATTCAGATTGCTTGATCTTCAGAAAGTCCATCTTCTCAGTTTTGCAGTGGAGAAATTGATGAACGCATAGCTATGTTTTATTTTTGAGGTTTAATTTTATGATTATGTTTTGGGGTTGGATGGCTACATACACATGAATGTCGTGCTCACAGAGACCAGTTGAGGGCATGGATCTCCCGGAGCTGGAGTTACAGACAGTTGTGAGTCACCCAATATGAATGTGGAGCAATCAAACTCAGGTCTTTTGCAAGAGCAATGTGCACTCTTAAGTCTAAGCTGCCTCACTAGCTCCTCCTTATGTCGGCGAGATACACAAACATGGCTTTCTGAGAGTATGGGGTAGCTGTTCCCTCTGGGCTTATCATGAGCATGAGCATCATGGAGTAGGGTTGCTATGGAGATCTGAAGACTTTGGCTCTGTAGATACAGTAAGGAAGGTAGCAAAATTATACAGTGATGGTGAGGTCTTTGGAAGTGAGACTGTAACTGCTAACAAGTCCTACAGAAGGAGGCAGATTCATTGGATGCTCACCTGGGGTCTGTCCAGTGCTTTCTCCTGCTGTCAAGAAGTGCCTTACTCTTGGGTCTTTATCAGAACTACTCCAACAAGCATCTCCTTTAGTTTTATTTTATTTATTTATTTTTTACTTTTGTTTGAGAATTTCTTTCTTTCTTTCTTCTTTCTTTTTCTTAAAAGATTTTTTTATTATATGTAAGTACACTGTAGCTGTCTTCAGACACTCTAGAAGAGGGAGTCAGATATTGTTACGGATGGTTGTGAGCCACCATGTGGTTGCTGGGATTTGAACTCAGGACCTTTGGAAGAGCAGTCAGTGCTCTTAACCATTGAGCCATCTCTCTAGTCACCAAAATATTATTTATGTATTTTTATTTATATGCTCACACTGTAGCTGTTTCCAGACACACACCAGAAGAGTATGCATCGGGTCCCATTACAGATGGTTGTGAGCCACCATGTGGTTCCTGGGAATTGAACTTACGACCTCTGGAAAACCAGTCAATGCTCTTAACCACTGAGTCATCTCTCCAGCCCTGAGAATTTCATAATGCATATAATAAGTATTGATCAAATCTGTTCTTCATTTCCTCTCTTCTAGTTTTTTCCCACTTTCCCTACCATGTTTCCCTCTCAGCTTTATGTATGCCCTTTTAAACCCCATTGAGTCTACTTAGTGCTGCCTGTAAGTTCATGGGTGTAGGATGGGGAGCCTCTTGAGGGCCATGGCCCTGAAGAAAACTGACATTTTCTCCCCCAGCAGCCATCAGTTGGGGGGTGAGATGGGACTTCATGAGCCCTTCCCTATCTCTGCTGGGCTTTTTGGTGTGTTGATCATGGGGGGCAGGCAGTGTCTAGCTCCCGTCTCTTGTGAGTTGATGTATGTAAAGACTCTGTTATGTACAGCATTGCATTTGCTACAGTCATCTACTACCTTTGGTGTCTACAGCCATTCTATGCTCTCTTCTGATTTGATCCCTGAGCCTTGGGAAGAGGGGATGTGGTGGACAAATACATGTCAATTCTTCTTCTCTTCATTGTTGGCCAGTTGTGGGTCTCTTTGTGTTACTGGACACTGACTGCAAGATGATGCTTTGCTGAGAGCCAAGAGATCCATGGGCGGGAAGGTAAGTGCTTCAGCCCATCTCGGTTCATTTTGGGGCAGGGTACCTGAGAATAGAAGTTTGCAGGTGCCTATTTTAAGCCCCTAGGGACAGGCAGACACCCACAGATGGGTGCAGGGACCCTTGGCTGGAAACCTCACTCTTCCCTGCAGGTTGCTCTTTCAGTGAGGAAATAGAAACCTTTCTAATATATAGATGGTTGGATTTGCCTAACAAGAGTGACACAAAACAAGACTGCAGGGAACAACAGGGGCGTTCCTGGTTAGAATTTGATTCCCATATACAGGTTTGGTCACACGACCGAGTCTCTCTGGGTTCAAAATGGATATTAGCAAATGTTAGGGCTATAAAGCTTTCATGCCCTCAAAGTAAAATTGTTTTCCTTTTTACAGCAGAAAGGACAGAAAAAGGAATGAAAAGGAAATTGGATTCTTCAGTCTGTCTTCTGATGCCGATTGGGGTCACCTCTGACCCTACTGTACAGCACCCCCTGGGGCATCTTCACATTTTAACAATGTTATAACATGACCTACAGAATAGATTCAGCATAAAAAAGTATCACTAGGACATGTGAGCATAGCCACATAGCAGGCATTGCTCTCACCACCCTGAAAATGGTAAACAGTAAATTTAATTAAGAAAATTATACTCACATATTGACATACACAAACACAGTTGTATACTCACACATGCACACATGCATACATACTCTTGCATACATACATACATACAAAGGCACTCAAACACACATGCAGACACACATACTCTCATGTGCACATGCACACATGCTTATACACATACACAAATGAACACAAACATGCATGCACACACATAAGAACTATGTGCACATATATGGACATGCCCTCACATGCTCATATGGACATACACACATGATCATACACATACAAATGCAGATAAACACATGCATACACAGAGGCATATTCATATGTGTACACATATACTAACAGATATATTCATATGGGTATACATAAACATGCATGCACACAGGCAGAAATATGTATGCAAATGAACATACATCACACACATAACAGTGAATAGAATGAAGATTTAAAAATAACTCCAGGACATGTATGCTCTCTTTATGTACAACTAGATAATTTTAACAGATAGTGCCATAATCAGTGGGAAATGGCAAAACCGAGTTTTAATCATGAAAATTATACTCACGGATTTACAGACACACATGGCTGCAAACACAGATGCATGATCTCATATGTACACACGTACATGCAATGCTCATATCCACATATACATATGCTCACAAACATTCATAGAAGCCTTCACACATGAAGAAATACATGTGCACATACATGTATGTATTCACAAGAACATATACACACAGAAAAATGTACACAAACATACATGTAAACAGATAAAATATGTGCACATACACATGAATGCACATACATGCACACACAAATACGTATACCTATCCCGAGTGTTTGAGGATTTCCCTTTTTAAAAAAATTTTTTTCTTTAAAAAAATTGTTATTTTTAGATTTATTTTTATGTGCATGGGTGTTTTTCCTTTATGTAAGTCTGTGTACGACTTGTGTGCCTGGTTGCAACAGAGGCTGGAAGAGGGCTTTAGAACTCCTGGAACTGCAGTTACAGATGGTTGTGAACCACCATGTGGGTGCTGAGAATCAAACTCCGAACCCCCGAACCATGTCTCCAGTCAAGTGTTTCCCTATGTTAGCCACAAATACCACATCAAGAAATCAGTGTATTCCTGTCATGCCTTCAGTAGCTCAGCTTATTTTCTGAAACAAGTGTAATTGTGGCAACAGCCAGCAGCGAGAATGGCAGGGAGAAAGGCCAGAGTGACATTTGAAAACGAGGAAATAATAAATGTCTGTTAATGAGAAAGCCCGTTCCAGCTGGAGACTTGGCAGTCTTCACATGGGCAGGAGATGTGGGGAGGAGGAACTCGAGTGTGAGTAACCCGGGCCTCAACCCCTCTTCTTGGAGCAGCTGCCATGTGTGCAGCCTCCAGGTCTCTTCTGTGGGTTCTAGCGCTTCTTAAAGCCTGGCCCCACACTGCCTCCCCTACCCCCCTAAAGAGACAAGTGCTTATTTGTAGCACTTTGCCACACCACCAGATCTTTGGATATATTTTCGGTAACTCAATATTTACTATTTGCAGCTAGAATAAAACTTTTATTTAATTAAAATTAGCTTCCAACATACTCATTTAACATAAATATTTATTTTTAGAGGACATGGCTTCAATACTATAAATGGAAACCCTGTTTTGTTTGTTGTAAGATTATGCAGGTGTCACAGCAAGTACCAAAAGTCCCTGTGCTTGAGTCTTCTTGTTTCTTTGGCTTTCCTTGGTTTCTTGGTCTCTGTCTCCTGTCTGTCTCTGTCCGTCTCTGTCTCTCTGTCTCTCTGTCTGTCTCTCTGTCTCTCTGTCTTTCTTTCTGTGCTCTCTCTCTCTCTCTCTCTCTCTCTCTCTCTCTCTCTCTCTCTCTCTCTCTTTGAGACAAGGTTTCATCATGTACCACAGGATGGCTTGGAATTAACTATGTAGCCCTGGCTGTCCTAGAACTCACAATGTAAACCAGACTGGCTTTGAACTCACAGAGATCTACCTTCCCGTACCTAGTTACTGAGTACCAGGTTTAAAGACTTGAATGGCTCTTGTTTTGGGCTTTAAAGTCAATCTCACACTGTAGACCTGCGTTAGTCTCAAATCACATCAGTTTTGCCTGAGCTTAGAATTAAAACCATATTCTATACTACCTCTTAATACTTACTTTAAAATTTAGAAATGTATTTTCTAATTGACTAACAATTACTGTGTATACCTAATGGTCAGAGTGTAATATTTTAGTATACATTGTATAATACATTTTATTGTATGTATTGACAGGCAGTTGTGCTGGAATCAAACTCTTGTCCTCTGCAAGAACAGTAGGTACTCTTAGAGTCACCTCTAGCCTCCTAATGACACAGTTTATAATGATGAACTCAGATTCAGAGGATTGAAACATATCATTTATCATTTGTTTGTGGTGAGAACATTTATGGCCTTCTACATATTTCTACTAGTGTGATTGCATTCTCATGTGTGTGCTGTGTATATGTGAACGGTGGCCACCCTATGTATAACAGGACACTCAAATTCACTCCTTCCACCATTTTAACCACTGACCAGTGCCCTTCTGTCTCCATCCAACCCCCACAGGCTCCTTAACCTCTGATAACAACCATTTCACTCCACTTCAAAAACTCAAGTGTGCAAATTTCCCACAATTGAATTAAAGCACTTAGTGGTTATTGGTCTGCACCTGGCTTATTTCAAATGACACCCGTTGTCCATTAACGTTACAAATGACAGGATTTCACCACTTCTGTTTTACTGCTGACTAGTATCCCTTTGTGTATTGTTCTACGTTCTCTTTCCATTCATCTCTTGATAAGTGGGTTGATTCCACTTCTTTGCTATTGGGAATAGCATTGCAATAAGCATGGGAGTGCAGGTGATTTTTAAACAAACATTTTATTCTTTGAGAATTTCAGTATTTTTGATCATATTTGTCTTCATTCCATTAATTCCTCCCAGATATGTTTCTACTTCTCTCCCCACACAGCTTCAAGTTTCCCCTACCTACCCTTCCTCTTCCTCCTCATCTTTCTCCTCCACTTCCCCTCCTTCTCCTCCTCCTCCTCCTCCTCCTCCTCCTCCTCCTCCTCCTCCTCCCCCTCCCCACTTCCTCCTCCTCATTCCAGTCCATGGAGTCCAGTTTGTGTTTCTTAACAATTCTTGGGTGTGGGGACTGCCTTGGAGACTACTTGATATATCAGGTGTCACGTTATTATAGAAGACTGACTCTTCTCAAGAAGCCATCAAACACCACTATCACCTCAGCTAGGGGTGAGACTTCATGCCCATCTCCCCACATTCATACTGGAATATTGTCTGGCTTGACTCTGTGCATGCCTTGTCCATGCTGTCACAGCCACTGTGTGTTCCTATGTGCGGCTACCCTGTTGCATTTAGGAGGTGTAGTCATCTACCTACAGGTCTTAGGCTCTTTCTACTCCCTGGCCTTCTGAGAAAGCCCCTGCATCCTGTGGGATAGCCAGGCATCTTTTTAAGATATTATTTTGTGTCCCTTGGATGCAGACCCTGCAGAGGGTTGAGAGAGCATGCAGTAGGCTATGGACAGCTTATGTAGCTTACATGCTACTGTTTTCTTTAGGCTTTGAGTTTGAGTCCTGCCTCCCCTTAGAAAGAAGGAAGGCTAGTCAGTGCCTGATGGGTTGCAAAGGGAGCTAGGAAATCTCAACAAGCCAGCTGGGAGAGATGGCTCACATACTGCTCTTGCAGAGGGAGCTAGGTTTTGCTCCCTGCACCCACACTGAGAAGATCACAATCACCTGTAACTCTAACTCCAGAGGATTTGATGACTTCTGCACTCTGAGGGTACATGCTCACATGTGGCATACACTCACAGGGACACGAAAATAAAAACTAAAAAAATTTCAACATGATTTGGAAAGTAGTGCCTTCCTTGCCAGTCAGATGGATGTCCTGAGTCAATCTGTATTGTTGATGTGGGCACAGCCATTTGAAGACTCTAAGGCCTCAGACCTAGGGGAAATTGGCAAAGTGATTTCTCCACATGTGCTAGGATCAAAAGGGATGGCAAGTATTTTCTCAGGATTCCAAGTGCAAGCAAATGATCAGTGTAGCAAAAAGACTAACAGCTGTAGCTTCTTCCTCTGGGATGCTTATAGCCTGAGACCCCCTGTTTACAAAGACCTCCTACAGAGAATAGCTAGCCCTTCCCTTTTTACTACACACAATAAACACACTGAGGTGCCAGGCTACTGGCTACAGTCCGTGCCCACTGGGTGCATACTCAGGCTTGACACCAGCTTTTTAGTATATGTGTTTGTCCTTTTTCATTCCTTTGTTGATCCTAGAGTTCCAGGACCCCAGCTATATGGGATGAGATATCTGTGAAAACTGTTCAGTTTTCCATGAGACTCTAAAAATCTTGTTTCTCATATTTGATTTATAACATCATTGAGTACATACAGGAACAGGCAGCATCAACCCCATAGAGTATGTCATGATTGATCAAAAGCATTTGTATGATTTCTTTCATTCCTTTGGGCCAATGTTTGGTCTAGGGATGGAGTGTGGATCTTAGTTTTAGCCACTATGAGATGTTATGGAATTCTCTGGAAATTGTTAGACTTCTCTTCCATGGTTAAAACCAAATGCAAGGCAAAAAGATCTGTCTCTGTTCTGGTGTGTCCTATCCTGTTAGGAGCTGACGGCTGGATCTGTGGCAACCATCATGTTAACATAAGGTGCTTCTGTTGTAGGACCTGATGTATGGAGACAGCTTGGGTCTTTGCTGTTATTTATGATCCAATATGGTGTATACCTCCAACATCTAGATAACATCCAGTATTTTGTGGTGAAAGAGCATCATTAAGGATATTTGGAACTTATAGCATCCATTCATTTCTAGGACATTTAGTGATCATCTACTTATATAAGCCCCTCTCTGGTACTTGGATATAACAACCGGGTACAATCCATCCTTTAATATGCTGTGGTATTCTTGTTGTATCCCACCATCTTCTCTGTGTCCACGTGCATGTGCACATGTGAGTACCTACATAGAAAGCAGAAGTCAATGTTGGATGTCTTCCTTAGTTGCCCTTGTTTTGTGAGGTAGGGTTTTTCACTGAACCTCGAGCTTTGCCAATCCATCTAGACTGGCTGCCTAGCAAGCTCCGGGGATCTTCCTGTTTCTGCTTTCCCAAATGGGTATACATGCACATCATCACTCCAGGTTTTTACTAAAGGGTATTGGAGACCCACATTCAGGTCCTCAAGTTTGTAATGCAAGCACATGCATCATCCACAAAGCCACCTCCCCAGCTCCTCCTTGGAAATGTTAATGGTGTGTGGAAGTTAAAAAAGAAGCTGACATCTTAATGACTCACTGAGAAGAATCCTCTTTTATTCAACACTTAATTCTGTGTGACCTGGAGCCAAGGCAAAGAAAGAAAAAGAAAGATGAGCAAATGAACACAGCCCACACCTTCTCATCCCAGGAGTCCCTGGCAGCTCCTTTGTCTGCCATTCCCTCCTGTCCCTAAAATCTGACTTCAGTGGTTGTCCCTTCTCCAATGCCACCGACTTCTCCAGAGACTCAGGATAATTAACTCCTCCTTGGTGCTTATGAGAGAAGGGTTGGGGGAGTTTGGAGATTGGCAATCATTGATTTCTCCCTAGTGTTTCAAGTGTCAGTTTTTCATGATAACAATCAATATGATCCCCAGAGAGCAACCACCATGTAATGATGATTTGCCTGAACAAGTGGCTGTGTCCTCCACATTCTAGACAGAAAGACTGAGGCCAGAGATGTTTCTCCTCCACTCTTCTATGACAGTGCCCATCTCCACATTTTGCTTAGGGAGAAAAAAGAGGCTAAGCAAGAAAGAATGGGAAAACAATGCCCAGGCAGGTTTTCTGGGTTTATTTTTACAGTTTTACTGTTTTCTTAAGTGCCCGCCATGGCAAATACCTGTATTTATGTTCAGATTGACCTGAGACTTTGAGGACTGGGAAGTCCTGTGCTATTCAGCATTGTAAACAGCCATGGTGCCCAGTGAATTACAGGTTCTTAGAGGTGTTTGCTCTTATACATTCACAACACAAAGCATTTGAAGAGAAACGGCTTAGAGATAAATCATGTCTCAAATGAAAATGACTGAGGCTGGGAGGCTCCTGTCATTCTGTGGCTTCTTATAGGACTGTATGGAAACCCACTGTACTTGGAAGAGCCGTGTGTGTGTGTGTGTGTGTGTGTGTGTGTGTTCACATGTATGTGCTTTGCATTTAATGTGGGAAACAGGTTATGAGTCAGAGACATTTTTATGTTAGAACAGTAACTCCAAGGGCTGAGACAACTGGTTTCAACTCCAACAGCAAGACACTGTGTCTATGAAAATAATCAAACCCTCCAGGGGTGTGGACTTAAGTGAGGTTAAACAAGAGACTGACTATCTGGTTGACCAGATGTCCAAAATTCCTGGACTGGGTTTCTTAGTGGCTATTGGTGAATGGAGATGAGTTCACAGTTATCTGAAGCTAGAATTCAACTTTGTCATTTTGCTGGAACCATCCACCTTGTTTACCATGACAGAGTCTCAAATTGAACCTGAAGCTCATCAATTGGGTTAGACTGGGCAGCCAGTGAGTCTCAAATAACATCCCAGTGTCTCTATCTCTGCAGTGCTAATATTGCCATGACTGCCTTAAAAACAGTATTTTATTATTATTTTATTTTATGAGTGTTCATTCTGTATGTCTGTATAACATGTGTGTGTATGGTGCCCATGAAGGTAAGAAAAGGGCTTCAGATCCACTGGAACTGGAGTTATGAATGGTTGTGTGGGTCCTTTACAAGAAAAGAGTTAACTCTCCAGTCCAGACCTGACCTTGTTATATGGATTATCTGGATCAGACTAGAGTCCTCATGCTTGCCTTGCAAGAATTTACTGATTGAGTTATCTGCTCAGTCTCAGCATTGCCTCTGTCTCTTTTTTCTTCTTATTTTGCTGGAAGAGATCTACCAATACAGAAGTAGGAGTTAATTCCATACTCATTGAACATGGGAAACAGACAGAGGTTATGGGTTAGAGACATTTTCATGTCAGAACAGTAATTCCATGGGCTGAATCAACTGTGTTCAATTCCAACAGCAAGGCACTGTGCCTATGAAAATAATCAAACCCTCCAGGGGTTGGGGCTCAAATGAGGCTAAAGTAGAGACTGAGTGGCTAACTGGTCGACCAGATATCTGAAATTTCTGGGCTGGGTTTCTCTGTGGCTGTTGGTGAATGGAAATGAATCAACAGATATCATGAGATCTCTTCAATGTCTCCCTGTTCATTTAAAACTGAAGTTGAAACTTCGCTGGCATGAGACAATTAGAACAGTCTCCAGCCAGCCACTGGATCTGTACACATGCCTCTGGGCAAATTCTGCAGCAATTTGCTGAACATTAAAAGTACAACTGATAATGTCACTCTTCATATCCACAACAGCTCTTAGCAGAAGCATTTGGGAGAAAGCCACCACACATCTGTCTAACCAAATTTATTCAAATGTAATGGGCTCTGTGGGCCTATGGACACAGCCACATAGCACCATGGGTTGAAATTAAATCAGAATTGTGCCCTAGAGAGGAATATGGGGAAAAGTATACATAGGGAATTGGCTTAAATAACATAATATCTTCTCAGATGTCACAAAGAGAGAATATTAGAACATATAAATTAAGGAAAAGCAGGCCATTAGTTCACAGAACCTTGGGTGCCTTACCTAGGGAGCTCTTCCATCAGCCCAGCTAGTGACATTTACATCCATCATATACTGGACACTTCTTACTGAGTCTGTGGACACTCTTTAGATCCTGAATATCTCAGACCTTTAAAAGTGTGTGTGTGTGTGTGTGTGTGTTTGTAAACATTTATGGAAGACAGAAGAAACTTGAAAGAGTTGGTTCTCTCTTTCGAATGGACATTAGACTCAGGTTGTCAGGCTTGGTGGCAGGCATCTTTTTATGCAATGAACCACACCTCCAACTATTTGCATCAGCTAGTCCAGAATATTGAAAGGTAAAATTGGGTTTATTAGTTTTCTTGAGAATATGACAATTTTCGTGGTGGTACAAATAATGATAAGACTCCAGCTTTCTCTCTGTAGCCCCCTTAATCACATTGTAGCCCACCATTCTTCCATTCTGTTCCCCTGGTATGCACACTTACCAGCTTGTGCTCAGGGACATGAAGAGAACATCCAGGGTCCTACTCTGTCACTTCCAGTCTTATTTCCTTGAGATGGATGTCTCACTTATCCTGGATATAGATAGGAAGTCAGCAATCACTAGCAATCTTCCAGTCTTCAGTCTCCCCCCAACCCCAACACTGTAACACCAAGTCATAGGTATGTATGTGACCAACACTGACTTTTTACATGGGGTCTGAAGATTTAAACTCAGATCATCACATGCATGCAGTAAACACTTTTACTCTCTGAGTCTACTATTTTCTTCTAAGTTTCTTTTACCGTGTTAGATGCCGTTAGGACATTGCCTTTTGGGTGATTTTTTTTTCCTCCAATGCCCCTGTTCCCAGGAATAATTTGGATACTTCTTATATATGAATAAATTTCTATGCCATAAGCACACAGCAACCAGCAGCAATTTGTTTTACAACTAGCTTATAACTTAAATTACCTGTTAATTCTATTCCAAGTCATGCTACATGGCTTGTTACTTGGTCCTCAGTTTCATATGACTGTCTTCTTCCTCTGTGTCTGGGGATAATCTCCTGTGATTCTCTCTATCTCAGAAATCAATCTCCCTATCTGATGTCCCTTATCTATAGGCTTACCCTTTCCTATAGGCTGTAGGCTTTTTTTATTAACAACTGATGTATTCATACAATATAGGATATTTTTTCTAGGACTGTCAAAAACCTGCAGTTTGTGGTTCTTCTCCACATTTACCCTATTCTCTACTATCTCTATTTATATCTTGTAACCTCCCCTCTGAGGTTCTTTTTCTCTTCTAAGTCCCTTGTGTTCTTTTGCCTGTCTCTGTCTGTCTGTCTGTCTGTCTGTCTGTCTGTCTGTCTGTTTGTCTGTTTCTTTCTCTATCTCCTTTAGAAATTAGCCACACTTACACCCATTTACACATATATCTGCCAACATTATACCCCAAGTTCCACATAAGACAGAGAATATGTTTTTTTTTGTTTGTTTGTTTTTTGGTCTTTCTCCATTTCTGCAACCATTAACCAAATGACTGGTCACCGGCATAGTCTGTATTTGAAGGTCATGATACATTTCAAAGACAGAGAATAGATGCCATCTCCCTACAGGAAAAGTATTGGAAATGTATCAGGATATCTTTAAATGCTCAGCATCTGGTGTTTCTCAGTCCTTACATCTCAAGACCCCAGTGGGAGACCATTAATTTGGTATGAACTGATGCTTCTTTCAGCCCTAGGATAGAAGCCAACATTCCTGCTATCCTGCAGTTGTGGAGGCTGGTGATGAAGATCTGAAAGATGTTCCTTTGAGGTCTTCATGTGTGACTTCATCTCAGCCCTGCCTTTCACTGGAGAGGAAGGATTACAGCCAAGTTGTGACTCAGACCCCACGACAATCTCCCAGAGTCAGCTGTCACTACCATCTGTTCTGCATGGAATGGAATCCTTTCTGATTAAAAGGCATTTAATGCAGTTTAGGGAAATGAGGGGTGGGATTCTGTAAATTCATCTTCACTGAGTGAGCATTTAATTCCAAATCTCTGGCATCAGAGTCACAGATTGGAGTTGGCAAAGGAACCTGAAAGTGTCCAAGATCTTGACTTTTACCCAGTGAATGACATGTTCTTCCCACCCCAGGTTTACTGCTGCTCTTCTCTGACTCGTGTCCCAACTCCTGCAGGCTAGCCTGCTAAGGAGTTCCAACTTGCTGACTTCTTGGGAGGAGCATGGGGCTCTGTTTCTCAGTTTATTCTCTGTACTGCACAGATGTGGGATACTGGAGACTCTGTGAACTTTTCCATTTGCCTCTGTGCTCTTACCTTGACAATTCTCATGTGGGCTCCAGGTTTGAGGAAGGACTTTCCCATAAGACTAATTTCTTCCATTAGTCTGACCCTTGGGATCAAGTACCTCATCATCTATAGAGTGTTGGGGTTTGTAGTCTTCACTAGTTATCAATTTCTGTGTTTTATAATCTTGCCAGGACTTTAGTTTTCTGTACCAAATTTCTCATATGAAATGATGAAGAAGAAGAAGAAGAAGAAGAAGAAGAAGAAGAAGAAGAAGAAGAAGAAGAAGACGACAACACAGGGTCTCATATAGCCCAAGCTAGTTTTGAACTTCGTAAGTGGCCAAGGATTATCTTGAATTCTTGTGGCTCCCGAGATGCTGGAATCTCAAGCTTTTCCACTGCATCCAATATCTGTGGTTCAGGGATTTCTGAAAACTGGGACTTGTGCATCCTGTGAAAGCACTCTCCCAACAAAGTTACACCCCCAGCTCTCAAAATCCATGGTATCTATCAGCTTAAATTGATTTAAGAAAACACCCCAGTGACATGGCTTACATGATAGAAGTTCAGAGAGCAAAGTATTTGTTAACTCAGTCCCTGGTGAAGCTTCTCCTTCCATAGTGTACAAGGGTCCCTTCTTACTGAATCCCCTGAAAATGGCAGAGACATGAAGTTCTCTGCCATTTTGTCTTAGCTGTGTGCATTTAACTTTTATAACCTATAGACCTATTCTCTTCCCAAGTCCCATCTGCATATTCCATTATGCTGATTATGACATCCACATGTGAATTAAAGTGGACTCAACTCTGTATACAGTACTCACTAAGTGGTACATGTTCTTAGTTTCAAATAGGAAAACCATCTCATAGAGCTTCAGGAGAGACATATGGGGTTCAGTTATTCATCCACCAAGTAAAAGTACATATATATAAATACAATATTTAATATATTTCTAATATATATACTAATATATAATAGCATATGTAATATATTTTCTTTATATACTAATATATATATATATACATATATATATATATGTAGACATACATTTATTCGTGACTTCCTATCAAAACTGTACACAGACATAGCCTTCACCTCATCATCTCTCCTTGGTATTCTTATACACTTGACATGCATAGTTACTGATGCCTCTGCCTGTCATAGCCAAATAACTATGGAGAATACAATGAATCTATTTCTGAAACACTTACATAATTATATAGTTTGCAATGGTTAAAAAATAGAGAAATATAACTAACATAATGATGGAGGCCCGTTACAAAGGATAGATTTAGTAAAGGAAAGGAGTCACAGTATACAAATGTTCTATAGTTCCATTTCAAGAAATATACATCAAAGGATACTTTTAGGGCTCAGAAGGTGGCTCAATGGTTAAGAGCACCTGCTGCTCTTGCAGAGGACTCATTTCAGTTCTCAGAACCCATATCTGGTGCCTCAAAACTGCCTGTCATTCCAGTTCCAGGGGCCCCAACATGCTCTTGGCCTTCTTGGACTCTACACTCGTGCTCCCAGTCAAGCATGAGCATATATGATCAAATATGAAATAGGCATTTAGAAGTCGTTTAAAGGAATTTTTCCATCACTGCTGGAGTATGCAAAGTGTCATTATCAGTCTCCCCTGATGACAAACACCCTTCCTTACATAATCATAAACCTTATTAGGGTTTATTTGTCCACTAGAATCCTATTCCTGAGACCTGAATTCTCTTTGTCAAATAGCACAAGAGTGGTGTGTAGATGTAAATCCGGAGTTAAAATGGCACTTTCTTCCTGCAGTCACGGAAGACATTCAAAGAGAAATGGAAATGAAATTGGTTAATGAGTCATTTTAAAGAGTCATGAACTGTGAAAACTGGCTCACATTCTACTGCGGTGTGAGGCCGAGACTTTATTGAATAAGGAGTAGAAACTCACCATGATTAGTTACAGAATGTAACAGTGACACTTAAGGCTTTCTCTGATAAACAAATTAATTTCTTGTCAGACAGCAAGGGAGACTTCTTCAGGTGTTAAAGAATTTGTCCCAGCCTCCGGATAGCCATACTGTGTATTATGCAAGAAAATTGCCTTTTAAAAATTATTAGGCTAAAATCTTAGAGGTTAGGAGCTGAAGAAATGGCTCAGCAGTTGAGGGCACCAGCATCTCTTGCAGGGAAACAGTTCCAAGCCCTACACCCAACATTACTGTTCCCAACCCTCTGTGATTCCAGTTCCAGGGAGTCTGACACTCTTTTCTGGGCCCCGTGGACATTGCACACAGATGTTGCACAGATATACATGCAGGCAAAATACAAGTAAACATTAAAAATTGAAAGCATGCAGGCCAGATTCACCGATCCTTGATTAACGAATATTCTGGGTCTGGTAGAATATTCATTTCGAGGTGGATTACAGAAAGACTGCCATCGTGGGTGCTACTCTCTTGTTTGTTCATCTAAAGGAATCCCACTTACAGTGTTGTGACCTGTGCTATGGGAACCATGTGGCCAGGAACGGAGGGATGTATATAAGCAACAGTCAGTAAGGAAAAGAGGTCTCAGGTTTAATACCCTGGGAGAACCTGGGCTCATAAACCTTAGGGTGAGTTCTAGACAGGTACACATAGACTGTTCCAATGAGATACAACCCATCGCTACAGCACAGCTAACATTGGGAGGAAGGCACCTGGGTCTTGAGACGGACTCACAGACACTGCTGGCACATGGATGTGTATTGCTGCTAAAACCTAAAACAGCAACAGTCAAAAACAAAACAAAAGAATACTGTCAGTGTATAATAATCATCCTGGATGCTGCATATCTCTTGTGTGTAATGTTCTTGCATCATTTTTAATTTACTTAAATGTTCTCCTTAAGACGGCATTGCTCAATAAAAGAAACTTCCAAGGAACAATTGTCCCGTAGATTATCTGGCAATTTCGGTGACTCCGAGATCATTGCGTGATATAACAGAGTTCTCAGAGCTTTGCTTGCTGTCTGCTTATGCCCTTGCCCTCACTGACAGTTTATCATGGAGAAAAGTGTGCTTTCAAATTGCTCGTGTTTCTTATAAAACGCAAAGTCAATACCGATGGTTGGAATCTCATTCTTTTCCCTTTATTACCCAATTTATCTGTTTCTTTTCTTATTTATCTTTCCTTTTGGTTGAATCCTGAGAGTAATCTTGGGATATTTTGGAAAATTGAAGTGTAGGACATTTTTTTTAATAGCAATTTTCTACATTTCACCTGATAAAATAGCAGCGATCCTGGTAACTGCATTTTACTACTTATTGGCAAAGGCAGAGATTTTTCTTTTGGGAATCCTCTTTTATGTGTTATCTTAGGAGCTACTAATGAGATGAGAAATTCAATTATTTCTAGGTAAAGTACTGAAAAGAAGAGATGGCAACATTTAAAACTGAAATACAACAAAAATGCCTATATACACCTGCCCACATTTACTAGTTTATTTCCCTTTTGTATGAGAAATATGTCCATCTCACTTATTCAATAACCAGTAAACAATGGGATCGATCTGTCCTTTATGCAATGAAACATTCCCTTGTCCTTCCTTCCATAATGATCAACATGATCAATAGGTCAGGAGAGAGCTAATGAAGGGGGACAGACGTTAGCTCATGATGGAGATGACAGTAAGAAAGGGGTTCTGTAGAAGTATCTACACAAGACGCATGGCTTCCTGCGATGGAGCAGCAGATGTGCTCCCAGGAGAATCCCTCAATGCTTATCCCTGTGGGCTGGGAATGCAGGGATTCATGCTTCTCGCCATAGGACTCTCTTGGATATCATGGGGCATCATCCTGGCTCACCACCACCCTCTTTGTCATTCTTCACTGATGATGATGAACATCCTGGCACATCCAACATCAGCAGATACAAGAAGTGAGGAAAGGTGAGACTTTGGTGGACATTCTCACGTGCTAATACACCAGGCTCCCTCGACCTCCAAGGATGACTTTGCTTAGCATCCCTATGTCAAATTCATTATTGCAAAAGTAATATTGTAACAATGGCCATAAAATATTTTACTGAATGGTTACCATGTGCCAGGAATTCCTTTAAGAGCTCTTTACTAATAAGTCCTTTTAATTCCATAATTGCCCCTTAAAGCAGGATCTATTTATTTCTTGAGATACTAAAGGAAAGCTCTGGTCCCCCTGAGTGTCTGGACATGGCTGCCTTGTCTAGACATGTCTATAAAGTTACAAATGTGCATCCTTCTATAGAGTGACATTGTGCTGTGGAACATGGCCACTGGTTCTGGACTGCTTAGGTCAATGTCTGAATGCCTTTGACATGATTTTTTAATTTTCTTCCTTGATTTATTTACCTAACAATGAAGAAAATAATAGGATGAGGCATTAGGGCAGTGCTTGGTTCACAGTGGTAAGTATTATACAGGCATCAGCCTCAGTGTCTCCATTATTTCCACTAATACCACCATTGCCTTCTGTATTAGAAAATATCCCCACCCAGGGATTCTATCCCACCTTGGTTATTGAGTTCCCATATGACAGACACACTTACAGCCTTTATATTTACACTAAGCCTTAATCAGCACAAATTGCTGGGCAGCTACCTACCCTTCATGTTGTTAGAATTCATTTCCCTATTGATAACCCAAGTTATTACTTACTTTGCGTCATCTGGGCTGCTCTTAGCTCCAATTGGGCAGCCCTCAGAGCCACACTCTCTTCTCTCTTAACCCATGGCTGCTCCCTTCCTCCTCCTGCATGTTCTTCTTCTTCCTGGTTCTCCTCTCTCCAAGCAAGTGAAACCTAAAACCCCCCTGTGTCTCTTCTGCCCAGCTATTGGCTGTTGGCATCTTTATTTGCCAACCACAATTAACTGGGCACAGGGTCGCTTACTTAGTATCTATGTGTGGACTCTCTCATCTCTAGGGCAACCAGTTTTGGGGTCCCCAAATTAGTGCTAGTATACAAGCAGCATCAGGTCAGCCCACTACAATCTTTATCACCATCACCATTATAATTACTATCATTTCTACCATCACTACCACTGTCATCTTTAGTATTGCCATTACATCACCATCAATATTAACAGTAACATCACCATCATGACCATTACCACTAAATCATCATAATCATCACCACCATAACTATCTTCATAATCCTCGTCAATATTACCAACGGCATTACTGTCATCACCGCCATTCTCACCATTGCCATCATCACCATCATTATTGCCATTACAATGGCCACCACCAACCATCACCATCAATATCATCTTCCCCAACACACCATCATAGTCACCATCTTAGTACCAGCACCATATCATCATTTATTATGTTGCCTCTCCGCATTCATACACTAAGTTGTGTGTTCAGCTGCTATAACAAATTGCCAAAGATTAAATGATAAAGATTTATTTTCTCCTGTCACTGAGTCTGGAATTCCCTAGTTCAGCCTGGGGTGAGAGTATTTCACCAGGGTTCAAACAACCTCCTCCTTGCTGTGAGCTCATTTGGAGCTTCGACCATGTTTGCCATGACAAATGTCAGAACGACGCTGTCCTCTTGTGAAGTCCTTGCCGCACCATGGCAGAAGATCCTGGGCTCCATCCGTTATCATTTCGCTACACCCAGCAACCTGCAAATGGCCACTTTACAACCAACTATTAATTTTGCTGCTCACTTTATGGGGCTGTTAGAGGAAAACGCCTTCGGCAGCAAGATTGCTCAACCTTTAGCTCCAGCATCACAGTTAATTCAAATGACAAGTTCATGACACATTGCTGGGGTGACATTACATTGATTTCTATGAATCAAGGTGGAGGCAATAAAGTCCTATTGAAATAAGATTGCACTTACTAAGAGCAAGAAGACTAGCAGAAAGACTTTGAATATACAAAGAAAATTTGGCATGTATTGGGTAGGTGGCCTAGAAAGGTCTGGTGGATGGGATTTGTGCTTAATGCCCATTGGAGAATGAGGATGACATGTATTCTAAGTGAAGATTGACTACTGAGAGGTTGGTAGGCTCTTGTCAAAGAGAATGAGCAGTGGAAAAGATGGAGTCAGCTTCATGTCTTCCTGCCTTGTCTCCTGGCTTTGCCCTCCTTCTCTCTGTAACCACCCTTTCTCATCCAAATTGTGCTATAGAATAGGAACGAGCCTGGCAGGCACAGAGTATGACTCCAGGGACATAGGTGAGCTAGGAAAAGTAGCAGATTGTAGGGCTGTGATGGTGAATTTTGGTTGTCAACTTGACCATAAGTGGAAGCAACTAAAACCCTAGCAGCTTGGCACTCTTGGAAGAGATTTCCTTAATCAGATTTCTTGAAGCAGGAAGATCCATCCTATATCACCTGCTGGCAATTCAGATGAAAGGTTGCAGAAAAGGAAAGTTTGGTTTTTGCTTGCTCACCCACACTCCCTCTGGCCGGTTCATCTATCCTCTTGCTATGACCAATATTAAATTCAACCTCTTCAGGATTCTGATGTAGTCTGAAGACCAGCAGCTCTCCAGGAATTCTGTAGGAGTCCTAAGCCAGATTAGGACTACTCATCATGGATTTGAACAACTGATGGATTCTTGACCTTTCCATATGGACACAAACATGGACACATGTTGGATTATCCAGACCACAGCCTGTAAGATAGGCTAATAAATCCCTTTTAAATCTCTATTTCCATTCTGTCAGTTCTCTTCTTTTTAAAGAATCTTGGGTCATCAGTTTCTGTCACCTGCATTCTTGCATTCCTGGGAACTAGCCTGATAAAGAGCAATGTGTTCTTTGTCTAACAGGGTGACAAACCAGAAAGGCATGCACAGCCATCTCTTCCCATAGTATCTGATAGACATATAAAAATCCTCAGACATAAGAGAGAAGTGATTCCTTCAAGACTTAACTTGCAGCAGGATTACTCCTGAGTCATATCCAGGAGTGTCTTTGGAGGGAATAGTTAGCCTGGAAAATAGACTTGGGACACCAAGGGAACTTAGAGATTCTGAACAGTACACATATGCTTGCTTATATCTGGAAAGAATTACATAGTTAAATTTTAACCTACATGCTTTTTAAGACAGTGGGATATTTTCCCCCTAATAGCAGTCCTGAAAAGACCTTAATTGTGTTAATGTACAGAGTGGGTCACCAAATGTTATTATGTTGCAAATCCAATTAACTGGTGTTAATTCAAAGCAATTATTTATGCAGATCTCCCAATCAATTAATATGATCTAGGATCAACTACACTTTGCCAAGTATGAGAGGGAAGAATTTATTGAGCCAAGAGATGAAGATGTCTCAGCTAATTCAAGGTAATAAGCCCTTGGAAAATTGATATATTGAAATAGAAATAACCATAATGATTATAAGAACCGATACTTTGTGTTCTTTAGTTTTACTTTTCTTAAGACCATCACAAGACATTTTCAAAGAGCAAGAGATTCAATTTAGAGCCCAACTTTCTATCTTTGCTGTGAACAGCCTTCTTATTCGTGGGATGCATTTCCAGGTTTTGTTTTGGTATTGTGTCTTTGCCTCTATTGGTTGAAAACTGAAGATTTCATCTCCATATGGAGTATTTTAAAATAGTCATGAAGATCATGGACCCTAGAGTCATACTTCCTGATTTCAGAAAGCCCTTGATCTCCATCCCATGAGTCATCACATCACTGATAACACACCCAGCCTTTGCCTCAACTATGACATCTGCTGAGTGGTACTCATGGATTTGATATGAGAATGGGGCAGGATCGTGTAAGCAAGTCATTTAACTAGTGCCTGGCATGTGCTAAGCACAGTGCAAAGGGTAGTGTAAGCAGTATTAGTTTAATTACTTCCCTGCCATCAGATTCTGTTATTAAGTTCACCTTGCTCTTCAGTGGCAGATGGGTCCTCAAATTAGGTGGAGAGACACCTGTGTGGGGAAGCTCAGAGCCCAGGAACTGCCTAGAAAGAGAACATCTTCCTTGATCATATGGGCTTCCTGCCATGAAACATGCTCATCCCAGCTGGTACTATCCATACCCTAGACCAGATCACTCATTAATTCATGTACCCTTAGGTCTGAAGGTGTCAGGAATGGCTTGCTGTATTATCTAAAGCAGTGCTTCTCAACCTTTGGGTCATGACCTCTTTGGGTGTGTGTGTAAAAAGACTCTTTCATAGGGTTTGCATATCAGATATCCTGAATGTCAGATATTTATGTTAAGATTCATAACTGCAACAAAATTATAGGTAGGAAGTAGCAGCAAAAATGATTTTATTATTGCAAAATAAAGGTAGATTTGAAACTGGGTTAAAGGGTCACAGCATTAGGAAGGTTGAACATAAATGATCTACAGTATTCTTGAAACATCCAATGCATTTATGAGGGAGCCTTCTCAGTGATGGTAAGAATCAGAAGAAGAGGGAGAATTTGGGATGCTGGTGTCTCAGAATTCTCAACTTCCATTTTATGGTCAACATGGAGATACAGCCTGCATTTCACATAATGGTTTTGAGCTCGGTTATAACCCTGCAACAGATGACTAGAAGGCACAGGATCCTATGTCCTTTCAGTGGTGGCCCTCAAGAGACATGCTGCATCACAGATATAGGGAGAAGGTGGCCCTGTGGATATCAGAGAAAACTAAGAGACCCTGGACTGGGCCACTGGAGATGGGTTGTAGAGAGAGCGGGAGGATTGACACACAGAGAGGTAAAACATGCTTAGGTTATAGATGACAGTCCCTTTGCTGCAACATAAATGCCAGTAGAAAAGTATTGGGGAAAAGATGGATCCCAATTATACTTTTCCTACTCCTCAGCAGGAACTCTAGAACATACCCAATCATTTTCCTGCTGGGGTTTTGCCCTCTCTCTGCCTCATAAACACAATATATAGTCACCCATCTTTTAAAAAAATTAAAGAAAAAGAGCAGAATATTTGAAACACATCTCTGTATATGAGGTTTTCTTTTAACCAGTGAAACTTGGGGTGGTAGCAGTCACATCTGATGTCCCCTATAGGGTCTCCCCCAGAAGGAGCAGGCTGGTACTGTGGCAGCCTTGAGAAGCCACACCCCCATGCTCTTTCCTCCTACTTTCAACCTGCCAAGAAGGAAAAATACCTAATAACTGTGGGGCTGAGTGAACTCCCAAGGATCCTACATTGGTTTATATAAAACCTAATGTGTCAAGAGAAACCAGCTGCACTCAGCAGGGTCATCTGCAGAGCGAAGGAACTGGTGGGGGTGGGCAGCAAGTAGGGGAGTCTCTTCTCTTCCCTCACAGTGTGAAATGAGACCTTTTGCTGAACTCCACTTACAGGGATTGGTTCTGGTTGTTCCTGGTGCCTAAAATAGGAGTCCCCGAGACTGCTCCAATCAGAGAGGGATACAAAGCCTTCAGAAAGATGGAGAAGCATGCTTGCTCGCCAGGAAGACACAGTGAGAAGGATTTCACCAATATCCTTCATTTCTTTGATTTCGTTTTCTCTTCCATTCCTTTCTCTCTTGTTGCTTCACTATCCAGCATCTCACTGTCACCTCAGCAGGGCAGCTGGACGCATAGGACACCAGTACCTCTGTCATGCATGATATCCCAATGGGGAAAAAAAAGACTTAGCTGTGCTCTGTAGCTTCTCGGTGTCTAAAACCAGCAACAACGATGGAGGTAGATGGAAGAAGCAAGCAACCAAATAAAGTTTTCTTCTTTGAAAAGACAGAGATGGATACTCAACAGATGTGGAAAGTTAAACAGGCTGAGACAAGTTGAAAGGGTCATGCTTAATGACCAAGGTGCACTGGCCCAGGGTGGCTGCCTCTCACTATCATAGCCCTTAAGGCTAAAATTGATGAATTCGGACTCTCTCTGAACGTCCCCCTCAACCCTGGCACAATTCTGAAACCTTATAAACTGATTTGGCTGGCTCTTCTGTGCTTTCAAGGAGTGGAAAGTCATTGCTGTTGATTTTCTCCAAACCCTCAACCCAGTGAAGCTTTGTGATCAACTCCTGGCTTTCTGCTGATTTCTCCTATAGACAGGAGTCTGATTTCTTTGTAGAATTACGACATCATTTGGCTGTCCCTCTTCTTCTGCCTTTATGCAGAGACAGTTCATTGATGCTGACCCCACAGGGATGACTGAGTGTTTGTGCTTGTTTCAGTAGCCAACGGGAGCAGCTCAGAGGGAAGCAGGTAATCCGCAATCTGTTTTTTTTCCCCCTTTATCCATGTATCCAAATCTGCACAGAACAAGATAAATAAATTTTCCTTCAGAAACAAAGTTTCTTTTTTAGTCTAGGCTGTCTGGTCTTTGAACCATCACCTTAGGCTATATGAAATTATCTAAAATAATAACACTAATGATATTTAAAACAGACATTAATTATTCATTGAGAATTATTGAGTTGCTATAACTGTGAGATTTTTTTTTATTATTCGATATACTTTATTTACATTTCAAATGATTTCCCCTTTTCTAGCCCCCCCACTCCCCGAAAGTCCCGCAAGCCCCCTTCTCTTCCCCTGTCCTCCCACCCACCCCTTCCCACTTCCCCATTCTGGTTTTGCTGAATACTGTTTCACTGAGTCTTTCCAGAACCAGGGGCCACTCCTCCTTTCTTCTTATACCTCATTTGATGTGTGGATTATGTTTTGGGTATTCCAGTTTTCTAGGTTAATAATCACTTATTAGTGAGTGCATACCATGATTCACCTTTTGAGTCTGGGTTACCTCACTTAGTATGATATTCTCTAGCTCCATCCATTTGCCTAAGAATTTCATGAATTCATTGTTTCTAATGGCTGAATAGTACTCCATTGTGTAGATATACCACATTTTTTGCATCCACTCTTCTGTTGAGGGATACCTGGGTTCTTTCCAGCATCTGGCAATTACAAATAGGGCTGCTATGAACATAGTAGAACATGTATCCTTATTACATGGTGGGGAGTCTTCTGGGTATATGCCCAGGAGTGGTATAGCAGGATCTTCTGGAAGTAAGGTGCCCAGTTTTCGGAGGAACCGCCAGACTGATTTCCAGAGTGGTTGTACCAATTTGCAACCCCACCAGCAGTGGAGGAGTGTTCCTCTTTCTCCACACCCTCTCCAACACCTGCTGTCTCCTGAATTTTTAATCTTAGCCATTCTGACTGGTGTAAGATGAAATCTTAGGGTTGTTTTGATTTGCATTTCCCTAATGACTAATGAAGTGGAGCATTTTTTAAGATGCTTCTCTGCCATCCGAAGTTCTTCAGGTGAGAATTCTTTGTTTAACTCTGTACCCCATTTTTTAATAGGGTTGTTTGGTTTTCTGGAGTCTAACTTCTTGAGTTCTTTATATATATTGGATATTAGCCCTCTATCTGATGTAGGATTGGTGAAGATCTTTTCCCAATTTGTTGGTTGCCGATTTGTCCTCTTGATGGTGTCCTTTGCCTTACAGAAACTTTGTAATTTTATGAGGTCCCATTTGTCAATTCTTGCTCTTAGAGCATACGCTATTGGTGTTCTGTTCAGAAACTTTCTCCCTGTACCGATGTCCTCAAGGGTCTTCCCCAGTTTCTTTTCTATTAGCTTCAGAGTGTCTGGCTTTATGTGGAGGTCCTTGATCCATTTGGATTTGAGCTTAGTACAAGGAGACAAGGATGGATCAATTCGCATTCTTCTGCATGCTGACCTCCAGTTGAACCAGCACCATTTGTTGAAAAGGCTATCTTTTTTCCATTGGATGTTTTCAGCCTCTTTGTCGAGGATCAAGTGGCCATAGGTGTGTGGGTTCATTTCTGGATCTTCAATCCTGTTCCATTGATCCTCCTGCCTGTCACTGTACCAATACCATGTAGTTTTTAACACTATTGCTCTGTAGTATTGCTTGAGGTCAGGGATACTGATTCCCCCAGATTTCCTTTTGTTGCTGAGAATAGTTTTAGCTATCCTGGGTTTTTTGTTGTTCCAGATGAATTTGATAATTGCTCTTTCTAACTCTGTGAAGAATTGAGTTGGGATTTTGATGGGTATTGCATTGAATCTGTATAGTGCTTTAGGCAAAATGGCCATTTTAACTATATTGATTCTACCGATCCATGAGCATGGGAGGTTTTCCCATTTTTTGAGGTCTTCTTCCATTTCCTTCATCAGAGTCTTGAAGTTCTTGTCATACAGATCTTTCACATGTTTGGTAAGAGTCACCCCAAGATACTTTATACTGTTTGTGGCTATTGTGAAAGGGGTCATTTCCCTAATTTCTTTCTCAGCCTGCTTATCCTTTGAGTATAGGAAGGCCACTGATTTGCTTGAGTTGATTTTATAACCTGCCACTTTGCTGAAGTTGTTTATCAGCTGTAGGAGCTCTCTAGTGGAGTTCTTTGGGTCACTTAGGTAGACGATCATGTCGTCTGCAAATAATGATAGTTTGACTTCTTCCTTTCCAATTTGTATCCCTTTGACCTCCTTATGTTGTCGAATTGCCCGAGCTAGTACCTCAAGTACAATATTGAAAAGATAAGGAGAAAGGGGGCAGCCTTGTCTGGTCCCTGATTTCAGTGGGATTGCTTCAAGTTTCTCTCCATTTAGTTTGATGCTGGCTACCGGTTTGCTGTATATTGCTTTTACTATGTTTAGGTATGGGCCTTGAATTCCTGTTCTCTCCAAGACTTTAAGCATGAAGGGATGCTGAATTTTGTCAAATGCTTTTTCAGCATCCAACGAAATGACCATGTGGTTTTGTTCTTTGAGTTTGTTTATGTAGTGGATTGTATTGATGGATTTCCGTATATTGAACCAACCCTGCATTCCCGGGATAAAGTCTACTTGATCATGGTGGATGATCGTTTTGATGTGTTCTTGGATTCGGTTGGCAAGAATTTTATTGAGTATTTTTGCATCGATGTTCATAAGGGAAATTGGTCTGAAGTTCTCTTTCTTTGTTGGATCTTTGTGTGGCTTTGGTATCAGCGTAATTGTTGCTTCGTAGAAGGAATTGGGCGCAGCTCAGAGGGAAGCAGGTAATCCGCAATCTGTTTTTTTTCCCCCTTTATCCATGTATCCAAATCTGCACAGAACAAGATAAATAAATTTTCCTTCAGAAACAAAGTTTCTTTTTTAGTCTAGGCTGTCTGGTCTTTGAACCATCACCTTAAGCTATATGAAATTATCTAAAATAATAACACTAATGATATTTAAAACAGACATTAATTATTCATTGAGAATTATTGAGTTGCTATAATTGTGAGATTTTTTTTTCTGTTGCTATGACTATGATATGCTAGTGACGGGTGGTTGCAGGGATGGGAGTGTATATGTATGGTTTTGTGGGATAAATACACACATGTGTGTGCATCTATGGAAGTACTTAAGTATGCATGAAGATCTGTGACTGCTGTGGATGTCTGCCTTTTTTTTTTTAAAAAAATATAGTCTGAAATATAATCTTTCTTACTGAAATGCAAGTTCACAGATTAGGCTAGATGAGAAGAGAGCAAGAGTTCCCACAATTCTGCAGTTCCAGCACCAAGATTTTTATGTGCATGCTGGGTATCTGAAGCATGGTATCCTCATGCTCTCCTTCTGTACCAACTGAGCCATCTCTCTTGCTCCTGCTAGAGCAACATTACAGCCTCATGAGGGCGGGAGTTTTTGAAGGCTCGGGTTCTCTGCTTCTGCTGAGAATGCACCATGGTATGGCCTTAGCTTCTCCTTTGCACCTGACTCTGCTGCACATGTGAACAAGGATGAGGCGAGGCAGTGTTTGACATGCATCTGTTTAGGGGAATACCCATGCCTCAAATGCTTCATAGAGCATTCTGTTTGGAGTCATATATCCACACTGGACCCATAGCCTGTCACAGACTGTAGCTTTATTGTAGTTAGATTTCATTCATAGAGGGTTTTGATGGACCCGGCACCATGAGCTTGAACCCATAAGTCGCCTAAACAAGCTACTTCCTTTGATGTTTCTTGTAGAGGAATTTGATTTTGGATGTTGGACATATTATGTTAAAAGAAGAAATGTGGAGTCAGTATAAAAATACACATTGCTCTCTCTTGGAAAACATCTCTTTGAGATGTTAGCAAAGAGTAATCTTATGGTATCAGTCATGACTGCCCATTTCTGTCACTAATAGGTTCTGACATATCCATGTCATCTTGTCATATATCTTCTTGTCATAAAAGCTAGCAAAGCTCATCAGAGCCTGCAGCTTTTAGAAATGGAAAACAAGGAATGGCTACGGCTTAGGTGGCACCCCAAGGATGGAGTTCTGAAAAAGGTGCAGAAGATGCAAGAACAAACATGCCAGCTTCAGCAGCACATCTTCTGTGAGCACAGATGTCTTCTGGATGCTAGTGCTTACACTTGTATTAGCATGCTATTCCACAATAATGCAAATCTGAAGATCAGCACAGAACCCAACACATCGACAATAGATTCAGCCCTCTGACTGCCTGGATGTCTGGAAAGAGATCAAGGAACAACAGGGTTGGGGAGATGGCTGAGTGCTTAAGAGCACTGGCTGCCTTCGCAGAGGTCCAGTATTTATTTGATTGCCAGAATCCATATGGTGGCTCACAACGGTCTGTAAGCTCCAGGGGGATCTTATGCCCTCTTTTGGTCTCACTAGAGCTGCATTCACACAGTATATAGACAGATACACAGGCAAAACACAGGTATACATAATGCAAAACAATGGTGCATTTGACATATTGCAGATGCTGAAGGGAAGAGAAGAGTAAAAGATCACCCCTGAAACACTGCTGGATACCTTTTCCAGGGACTCAGCCAGATGGGCTGTCCCATGACTCGTACTCCTGGGGTTTAAGTGGTCAGGGACAGTAAAGTCCATACTCAAATGAAAAATACAGCTGAGCTGCATTCACATTAACTGGGCAGTAGCACAATCCTGGTGTGGTGAGTTTTTGGCTGCATCGCTTTGTGCTCCTGGCTGGCCATGCTTCCAGTCACCCGCCCACGGAATATTTGGATCCACGGATGGGATGAAAGACACATACATTAGTTTATTTTTTAACATACCTTACTGGTCCAGTGATTGAGTACTTCTAAGCCTCCTGCGACTAGCATGCCCTTCCCTCTGGTACTCCTGGCTAAACACCTTCCAAATCTACCTTTACTTTGATGCCCAGTTACCTTTTGTGATGCCCATTGGTTGTTGCTGCCCAAGACGCTTCTGGGCTGCCTTTCTGTCGATTGCTTTCCTTTTCCACCTACACTTTGGCTGATCTCCCCTGCAGCTCTGGGTCTGTCCCATCTCTCTCCCCAAAGTATGGCAATCTCCTCCCGTTCTTCTCTGTGTCCTACCTGTGAAACTCCAAGTGTTCCACGCTGTGCCCAACCATTAGCTACTGGAATCCTTATTGATAGATCCAAAACCGATTGGGGACAAGGACTTTCAGCTTCTGGACATGCAGATTCTTGGTTAACTGAAAGCATCAGAACCATCCCCTTGCACAATCTATTTGTTTTCTCCTTATTGGCTGTACCCAAGAGTCTGATTTCCCTGTTTAATAGAAGTAGATGCTGAGGATTCTAGGAGTTCTAGGATTCTAGTCTCCATTGTCACCTTGACTGGATTTAGAACCGCCTGGGAGATTGGAAGGCATGCTTCTTGGTTTGTCTTTGGGGATATCTCAAGGGAGGATTTACAGAGGAGGAAGACTGTCCCTAATTGTGAGTCACAGGCACCACAGGTGGAGGCACAGCATAGTGAAGGAGAAACAAAAGGAAATCTAGCTGTATGCAGACATCCCTTTCTGTTGTGCCCTGGCCTACTGTGGAGAGAACTGGGCTGGCCCTCCAAGTCTTCCTCATCATGATAGACTATGCCTGCTCCAACCACAGGGCAAATAAATTCTCACCCCGGCTTGCTCAGGTTGTTTTATATAGCATGAAGTTGTCAAACATTAAATCTCATTATCAATTAAATAATGCACTTTAAATGCTTTTTGACCCTTTGAAGGTATTCCCCATGGATTCCAAATACTATAGGATTAAAGTCTGGATGGGCTCATGGACAAAAATCACTTC
Source organism: Apodemus sylvaticus (assembly GCF_947179515.1). Classification (NCBI taxonomy): domain Eukaryota; kingdom Metazoa; phylum Chordata; class Mammalia; order Rodentia; family Muridae; genus Apodemus; species Apodemus sylvaticus. The sequence continues at coordinate 43,024,977 of NC_067493.1, read as the reverse complement.
TACAAGAAGTGTGACTGAGAAGGAGCTGATAGCAAGCCTTCTTGGGTCCTGTAGGGACAAGACAGCCCAAGCTCCCATTTTCTCGATTCAAGGATAGAGCCGATGTGAGATTCATACATATTTATATCAGGTAACATATTAGCGTAAATGTCAGATATTTTTGTCCCTTTCTTTCTCTCACTAAGGTAACAAACGGAATAGAGAAGCAAATGATGCATGAAACAAAAGAAATTATTCTTCCACGGTGAAAGCTTTTAAGTTTGCAAACATCTTGTCACCTAATAGAGGAGGTCATAAAGCTAGCTCGATGCATTGTCTTGGCAGAATTACTACAAGATTTTATGAGAGCTTTTCTTGGGCTTTAGAGTTTGATATTTTACTCCGTCTCCTTCTGAAACCTATGGGTGAGGTGACTCATTGTACATTTGTATCAGACTCTTTTCTCCTTGTTGGGAATCTCATACCTGGACATAGGGCAGCTTCAGAGTAGAAGAATTCATTTTAGCCCACAGTTTGGAAAGATATAATCCACCACAGAGAGGAGGAGTTTCTGGGTGGGTGGAAATAGCGCACAGCTGTAGGAGTTGGAGCCTGTTCATTTATAGCAGGGCAGATCAGGAATCTGAGATTGGATAAAATAGGGTCAGACAATAACGCCACCATCCCATGCCCAAGGGTTCAAACATATGAGCCTGGTGGATGCATTTTATATCTAAACCAATAACATCATCTCCAAAAATGTTCACTGTGTTGATATAAAGAATAAAACACTGATTCCAAGGCGATACCTAAGACAAGATGGTAACTACTCTTTCTGTGCATGCATGCACAGAGAGGCTAGAGGTAGCTTCAGCTGCCATTATTAGGTATCACCTACCTTAAGTTCTTGATACAGGGTCCCTCACTGACATGTAACTCATCCTAATAGGCTAGGCTGGCCAGACGTCAAGCCTCAGGATCCTCCTGTCTCCATCTCTGCTTCCCTAGAGCTGGGATTATAAGATCACACTGCCATCTGGTTACATGGTTTCTGGGGACTGAAACTCAGGTCTTCAGACTTGTATAGTGAAACTTCACCAACTGAATCATCTACCCAGACCAACGATTGTTTTTTTTTTTTCTTTTTGAAAGATAACTGGGTGGTTTTAGAAGGAAGTTATAATTCAAAGCAGAAGTCGTGGCACTTACCTACACAATGTATAGTCATTAGTCAGATATATGCTCTTCATCCTTCGAAAATAATGTTAGATTCAGACACGAACACTCCATTAACTCCAAAAGTAGAACCAGATATTCTCTGGACGAGGGACAAGGAGTGGTGCTTCACACAATCATGGAGGACCCAGGCTCCTGACATCCGAGGCTCTGTCTGAATATTCCTCCGTGTGGTCCTGGGCATCCTGCCAGGTGATAGAAAGAGAAAATGGGAAAGGGATGGTATAGGAGGATCCCATAAACTCAGTCTACCAGGCAGAGGCTAATTGAATGGTTTTCACATGTTACACAGAAAGGGAACACTGAGTTTGCACAGAGATTATCCAACTATATGCTTGGATAGAATCTCGTCTTCTCATTTGACAACCCCACAGTAAAGTTACTATTAATTTAATTTAAAATGCTCCCCTCCCTTTTGATTCAGAGTATTGTTATATCACTCATGCCTTCTTAAAACTCACCAATCCCCTGCCCCAACCTCCTGAGTGCTGGAAATTCATGCACTTGGTACCGTGTTCCACCATCTCTTTAAACATTAAAAGAAGTTAATATATTTCTCATACTTGGAAAATTGTGGTTAGTAGTCATTAATTTCCCACAATCATCTTCTTGGTATCAGCAAAGAATACCTATATGTTTTATGTCTTTCTAAACCAATTTTCTCTCAATTTAGAGAGAATGGCTTAATTACCTTTTTCTCCTTTTCTGCATGGGGCCAAGGGCTGGGGCGAGGGCATCTGTCACCATGTCTTTAGAGTGCATTTAAGTGAGAGCTTCACTGTGCTCATTATCCCTGGATCTTTTCTGAGAATTCCTCCCCACAAGACCTCTTGAACCATGAAATTTAATCCATTGTTGATTGTTTGTAGAAAAGATTTTTCCTAGACTATTACTTGGAGAACACGCCTCTTTATCAAAATCCTTGAACAATTTAATTTCCACTCAAACTGAAGTTTCTTTTCTTCATGACAGCTAGGGGCTTGCAAGAGCTTGTTTGTTTCAGAGACAGCTGTGTAAAGAGAAGCAAGGACTCCAAAAAACTGCATTTTATTCCAAGGGCAGCGTTGGTTGGGTTAGTACAAGGATTTTCATGGGAATTGTCAGATGGGTACACACACCCCCATACCCAATTCTCCAGTCGACATTAGCTGCAACTTATTATTGGTATCTATCTTTCCTTCTTCACTTCTTCAGGATTTCCTTCCTCTTTCCTTCCCCCCTCCTTCTCCATCCTTTCTCTTTTTTTTAAAACTTTTCTTTTTTAATGCGTATGGGTGTTTACCTACATGTATGTTTGTGAACCACTTAACATGCCTGGTGCCCAAGGTTGACAGAAGAGGGCATCAGATTCCATCCATTAAATATGGCTGTGAGCTACCACAAATCATCAAATCCTGGTTCTCTGGAAGAGCAGGCAGTGCTCTTAACCACTGAGCCAGGACTCCAGCCCCACAACTGTAATTTTCACCTGCTTTAATGTTTCTAGGATTTCCCAAATGCTGCTGGAGTTTGGAGGTGGTATCCAGGCACAAGCACCCAAAAGACTCACATGTATACACTTACACACACACATTCACACACACACATATTCACACACACACACACTCACATACACACACACTTGCACACACAATCTCTTTCTCACACACACACACACTCACACATTATCACACTCATGCTCTCTCACACACACAAAACATCTCTCTCCCCCAACACACAACACACACACTCTCACATACACACATACTCAAATGCATATACACACTCACCATACACACACACTCATATACATACATACTCTCACACACAATATCTCTATCATACACACACAACACACTCTCTCACACATATATACATACACACACATACATACACATACACTCTTGCACAATCTCTCATACACACACTCATACATAATCACACTCATCTCTTCTCTCTCTCTCTCTCTCTCTCTCTCTCTCTCACACTCACACACACACACACACACACACACACACACACACTCAGGTTTTGGTCAACATCTCTTTACTTTTGTCCCCCAACCCAGAACTGTTCTAGGCTCTGATTGTCACCAGTTGTGAGACTCTCACCTCAGGTAGACAAGTGCTTAGCCACTTCTCTGAGAGAGTCAGCCTACAGACACTTCTACCAAAGCTGATATTTTTGTTGCACCAAATACAACCATTTATAGCTTTAAATACATCTTGGAGAGCATCAGAACAATCCATTCCCATAAATATCATTTTAAAAGTTTCTTTATAACATTTAAATGACACAGGGTGAGTTCCACTGGCTTTGACTTCTACTTTCAAAATTCCTAGTAATGAACTTGTCTTTTATTATTCTTGTGGGCTGGAATGGTACAATCCATTTTCATTATAACATGAACTCATTTTTGCATCTGAACTACAGGATGCTTGTGAGTTTCAGCACTTCAGTTTTGTACCATTAATTTACTGTCTTTATGCTAAACATGCAGGTTAGATCATTTGGAGTTGTTCTGAAATAGTTTGTCAGGTTAGTTGAGGTAACAGGGTTTCCCTGGTCTGTTCCGTGTAACAGGTTTGTAATGCCTCTTTCTTACCTGTGTTCTAATGGGCTTGGATTTGAATTCATTAAATCCCTATCTGAGCAGGAGACAGAATAAGGACATAATTTTATATGCAGTGACAGGACACATTCAGGGCTGTTGCAGAATGTGGCTTTGCAATGAATAAATTGAATTGAGGCAGAATCTTATATTAGGCTTTCTAAATTTTCCTCATCCTTTTACAAGCTCACCCATCTCTTTTCATGTGCTCTTGTGTGTGCACAGGTGTGTGCCTGCTTACGAGTGCTCTTACATGCGGAGGCCAGATGTTGAGCCCTTCTTGATTGCCATCCACACCTAGATATGGAGGAAGTGTCCTCTCTCATTTGAACCCAGAGCTTTCTGGTTGCGCTAGCCTAGTTGGGTAGCTTGCTTGCTCCATGGATCCCTTGTCTTTGTATCCCCCACAGTAGGACTACAGGATTGGCCACATAGTCTGCCCAACATTTTCCTGGGCGCCAGTGCTCCAAACTCTGATTGTCATGTATACACAGCCAAAGACTTACCCACTGAAAAGTCTCCTCAGCCTTCATGTGAAAAAGTTTGCCCAGACCCTAGGTACACTATAGATTATGAATCAAACAGTTAACTAATGATAAATTATAAAGAAATGTATTTTCAATCAAGCCCTTGGTATACATATAGTTTTATCATTTTCTAAAGATGAAAGCAAATTAGCATACTAATGAGATGCATGAGCTTTTTATTTTTACACAAATAATTAAAGCTTGGCATAAGGAATATAGAGTATCTTCAATGTTTTTCAGAGTTGATGGATATTTTGTTTTATAATAGTCAAAGCTGAGAGTGCTGCTTCATATAAACATATCACAAAAAAATGACAGAAGTAAGTTAGGGACCATTTCAGGGATGACTGGAAATTCTGTCCTAATTCCAAGCAAAAAAAAATGTATTTCACATTTTTTCCATGAAAATTCATTGGCAATTCAATCAGCAATTTAAAAAACCAGTCACTAATAGGATGTAACCCCAAGACTTATGCCTTTGATGCTGACACACTATGGAGCAAGCACTAGAAAATACTAAAGGTCTTTGTTTCTGTGTCTCAGCATTGCTTGAGATCAGCAGGAAGTCAAGGTAGTGCCATGAGGAATTGCTGACTGCAGGGGTTCATTCCTACAGGACTGGGATCTAAGTTTTTTTCCCATTTTAAGCAGGACACCTTCAAAGTAGGAGTCTGTGAGTGTGGCTCTACCAAAATGTTTAGAGAAGAGCCACACAGACACAGTAGGCAGGTCCCCAGCATGCAGAGGAGAGACTAAAGCAGCCTGGGGCTGGGCAGAGAGTGGTATCTGTGTCTCTTGAAGTGGACTGCTATTATCTGATCTTGGATCCATCATGGACCCCAGTGTTTTGCAGGAATTCTGATCTGGGCACTTTCAAATGGAATTCTAAACACTCCCCCAAACTACAAATGGATAATGATGTGATTTGAGGCTATGATCAATGAATTCACAAGCTATTTAAAATTTAAAATAAACAGTATAAGCTGTTCCCCTCACCTCTCCACCACCATCCCTCCTTTGTCTGTCTGTCTGTCTGTCTGTCTGTCTGTCTCTCCCTTCTTTTTTAGTCAGTATTTTGTATATAAGTTTAAAAAAAAGATATAAAAAGAGAACACAATGGGAATAACCATACTATATGCTCAGTTTACCCCCTGCTTCAATTTTCTACCTGCTGTTTCTATTTTCTAAAACACACACACACACACACACACACACACACATAGCCTCACTCTGACTACCCCCCAACCCCTAATCAGTACCCTTACTTTAACTTTATCTTAATTTTACAGTGATTGCAAGATTGCAATTTGGTTCCCAAAGAAAGATGCTAAGAAGGAAGCTGGCTGACTAAGCCTCTGGAATTTCACACAAAGAGATTAATTGCCAAGACTGTGGAGCACTGGGGTAGTATGTGGGATGAGTGGTCCTCCAAATGCAGAGGAAGTGTGGAGTGTGTAGTTCACATGATGCTCCTACATCTGGGTAAGTCACAACCACCATCTGATGCCTTCAGGAAAGTCTTCACTTGGTTAGATGTATCTTTAAGACTATTCATGTGTTCATAGTTTCTTTTTAGGTTCCCTGTTTCCCAGTGGGTGATCTTTAGGTCTATGCACTGGTTTCAGTGGGTTCTTCAAAACCTAAAACTGTTATAAAAGAAAGACATGGAATCAGAAGGGAGATGTGATGGGTGGTGGGTACAGTTAGAAGAAATAATGAGGTTGGATATTGTCCTGGTTTGCTTTCCATTTTGCTGTAATAAACACCATGACTAAGTGAAACATGGAAGGAGTTTATTTAGCTTACGCTTCCATTTCTGAGTCCATTATCCAAAGCAGTCAGGGCAAAAACTCATGGCAGGAACTAGAGGTGATGAAAGCATGCTGCTTACTGAATTGCTCCCTCTAGGTTACTCAACTTGCTTTCTTGGACACTCCTTGAAGGGATGGTAGTTCCCACTGTAGGCTGGACCCTCTCAGGATAATCATTATTCAAGAAAATGCTCCCCACTTGGTCATAGGCCCATCGGATGGAGGCAATTCCTAGTTGAGGTTTCCTCTTCCCAAGTGAGTCTAATTTGTGTGAAACTGCCAACAAACGCTAGCCAAGATAATTAGAAAGAACAATAGAGCCAGTGAGTGGATGCTTTCTTTACAACCACGGATTCATTCCTTGCAGTCAGTTTCGGAATGCAGATTTGCAGTGGATCATTTTGCAGCTTTTACATGGAAGCTTTGAAGCCACTTAACCGTTCATAGCGAGAGCCAGGATGAAACCCAAGCCTGTGTGTCTCTGAAGCTGCACTTTCCACCAAGGCAGAAGACTTGAAAATGATCCATTCCACAGTAGCAGGAGAACAGCCGTGGTCTATGTTCTGCCAGGGAAACATCATCACTTTGTGCTTCCCTTCTGGATGTCAGACAGGCAGCTGCTGGTCATCCCACCCATGAAGCACACATGCGCAAACTGTAGCGTGCTACAAACAGACATTTGATAAGCAGCATATTTATATGCAAGTAGTAGAGGTTTATATCCATGCCTTCCATGCATTTTGGAGGGTATAAGCATCCGAAAAAACCACATCTTCCTGTAATGTTATTGTTGGCATTTCACAGTCAGAAAACACAGTCTATCAAGGAAAACAAAACAAGCAATAGCTTGGGCTCTCATTAACCTTTGAAGAAGCTGATTCCATGAGTGAATGTCAGCAGAAGTGATGGAAGCTGTGCTAATGATACTGATTGGTACCCAGGAGTAGAATGATTGGCACACGGCTGGTCGTGTTTGGTGTTTGCTGTTCCAACGAGGATCCTGTGTTTAAAGCATTCATGTGCATAGAAGAACCCCATCAGCAGAAACCAGGAACCCTCCGGAACAAAAATCTTCCCTTGAACAAATATTCACTGTGATATGAAAGTTTTGTCTTTGCTGGGTAGAGGTGCAGGGAAGGAAGGGTGCCCTCTAGAGTTAATATGAGAAATAGCAGGAGGGATCTACAGATCTTTCCATGGCCTCATCTCCCCCCTTACTGTCTGGATCTGAGGATACAACAGAGCAAAGGTGTGTGTGTGTGTGTGTGTGTGTGTGTGTGTGTGTAGGTGGTGGTGGTGGAGATATAACTGCAGTTCCTTGGGTATCAGGCCCATGTATACAACTCTGTATACCTTCATCCATGGCCTTCATCTTTGACAGGACATGTATCCCATTTACACAAGGATGCTCCATGTCCCTTGTAAAATGGCATCTTGAAAATAAAAACCTATTCTTGCATTGATAGTCCCCTTCCCTGAGTACCTGCTGACTATCAGGTGTCCAGCAGAGACAGAAGTCAATGCATCCTAGTCATTCTCAAATCCCAAAAACCTTATGAGCATCTATAATTCCCAAAGTCTTCTTAATTTGGCCTGTTAGTATTTACAACATGGACACATGCTCTTCATCTGACACTAGTTTTCTTAAATTACATATCCTCAGTCTCCTGGAATACAGGTGATATTTTGATGGGTGCTGTGGTTTATCTTGGTGGCTTCGTCACATGTTTCAGCTCCATCTTTTCTCTGACCACCCCATGACATATTTCTAACTATCTTCCATTATTGGATGGCCTGCCAGCCATAATGTAACACTGGAAAAAAATTCATATAAATCCACATGATCAAAATCTCTATTTAGGGGACAGTGAGATAGCTCCGTGGGAAATGGTACCTGTCACCCAAGCCTGATAACTTGTGTTTGATCTCTAGGAGTCACTTGTTGCAAGGAGAGTGCAGATGCCTGTTGGGTACACCTGTCTCTGACACACCCATACAAAATCCATTTTGTAATATTAAAAAAAAAAACCAAAAACAGTAGCTGGAAAGATGGCTTGGTGGTTAAGAACAGTTGCTGCCATTGCAGAGGATCAGGGTACAGTCGCCCAAAAGCCACATCACATCAGGCAGCTCAGGATTGTTTCTACGTTTAGCTCCAGGGGGAACTTCCTCCCTCTTCTGGCCTCTGTGTGCACTGCACACATGTAGTGCACATATAGACAGGCAGGCACACACATATGTACATGAAAAAAATTTCTGTAATATCTTGACACATTTTTTTAAAATCTCTAATTAGAAACATGTTTTCTCTGTATTCAGATTACCCTTCTTTTGTTTGACAAAAATAATCAGTGTGTCTGGCTTTAAGTAATGTTAATCGAACACAGATGAAGTTGCAGGTAATGCAGGAGAGAGTTAATACAGAGTTCTCTAAGAGTCTCCTGTCGATGCTCCCTGTGGTGAATGATTTACGAGAACAAGTGATGTAGAATGTAATGAAATAGATTGTCTCTTTATGAAATATTAGTGCCCATTAGTCCTGATACTTGTGTGGACATGCGATTTCTGCTATATGCATAATCTCACATAGTCTTGTGGGTAATGTGTTCACACTGTTTTACCAAAGGAATATCTCAAAGATGCTGTGGAGGATGATTCAACTGAAATGGAGGCAAAGGTTTCATCAAGGAAAGGGGAGGGAGAATTAAATGGGGAAGACCACCCAGGAGGCGCCTGTGAAACTAATGCTATCCTTCATGTGAGTATCTGTTGTTAAACTTCATGTGTATAACAAGGGGAAATAGGCAAAATGAGCATTTAAAAGTCAAAAATGTTGAGGCTGGTGAGATAGCTAAGTAGGGAAGAACCCTGAGTTTGAAGCCCCTGTACCTATGCAAAATGCTGGGCCTAGCTGTATACATGTTTGTAGCTTCAGCATTGGATGTGTGGAGTGGGGGTGGAGTGGAGACAGGCAGATTTAGAGAGCTCCCTGGCCAGCCAGCCTAGCCAAAATGGTTAGCTTCTAGTTCACCAAAAGTGCCTGTCTCAAGACAATAGGATGAAGGAAGATAGGAGAAGACACTGACAGCCTGCTCTGGCCTCTGCAAGCGATGCATTTGTACACTCATGTGCATGTAACATACACACATGCATGGTCCACACTCCTTCTCCCAAACTCCTCTCAGGTCTGCACTCCTATACCTCCATCTCAATTTCATGTTCTCTCTCTCTCTCTCTCTCTCTCTCTCTCTCTCTCTCTCTCTCTCTCTCTCTCTCCCCTCTCTCTCTCCCCCACTGAGTCTTATTAGTGCTGTGTGTATGTGTGTAGTGTGTGTGTGTATGTGTGTCTGTGTGTCCGTGTCCATCCACTGGAGGATGTGCAACACATCAGGGCCAGACTCTTAAGGGAAACTGACTCTCCTCCCCACCTGCAGCCATCAACTACCAATAGCTCCTCAGCCGAGAGTTGAAATTTGTGAATCCCCCTCCCCTGTCCATGCTGGGTCATTCACTGGCATGACGATGCAGGCACCCACTTCTCTGAGTTCATGTGTTTAACATGAACTTGTGTAAACTATTCGGAATCGGTAAATGCAGAAACAGGGTGCAGACGAACCGATAGAGGAAGCAATAAGCCTGGCCAAATGAGAACAGCTGACAGTCAGGTAGACACAGGGGACACTCACAGCTGATGACAAGCAGGCACCTAACAATCCTGTCGCATTCAGAAAACGTTTTGCAGCAGGTTTTCCCCCTACTTCTGGCTTTTACAGTCATTCTGTCCATTCTTCTTCAATGATCCCTGAGTGTTTGGGGGAGACATATTTTGGGGAAGATATATAGATGTCCCACTTATGGCTGAGCACCCTGAAGTCATTTATTTTCTTCACTTGGGTCAATTGTGGGTCTTGGTAATTATCTGCCACATACTACACAGAGAACCTTTTCTGATGATGACAACCCTTTCTTATAGTATTCCCTTGCTATTATTTTCAGCCTGTTTGCCTCTTCTCTTTCATTCTTTTCTTTTGAAAATAGCAGTGTTATTAATTCTTTGGGAACCTCATACACTGTATTTTGAACATCCCCCTCTATCATTTTTTTTGATAGATGTCACATACCTTTGTGGGGGAAAATTCAAGGGGGAAGTCTAGCTTGAACTAATTTTGTTTACTCAGGACAGTCGTTGGTGATAACAAGCCCACACTCTCCACTTAAAGATGGCCACAGTCCAGAACTGAATGAGAAAGCCTACTCTCACCAAGTCTACTAGACAATATACAATAGTTACAGCATTTCCCTATATCACAGTTCCTCTTTGCATGGTCATTTTGCATGGGCAACTGAGTAATTTCAGAATGGAAAATTCCTTAAACAAACTATAATGTCTAAAGCTGTACTTTCTAGGCTACTATGACGAACTCTTCTGACATTCCACTTTATTCCTCCATAGACTCAAATCTTTCCTCTGTCTTGTACCTGCTATCAGCCTAGTAGTCACCTAAGCACATCCTACCTGTCTTTGATCTATCAGCTGTACTCAGTAAGTCAGACTCATTGCCTCTGCTCCTCGTTGACAACCATTAGTCTGCACTCTGTTTCTGGATTTACCCATTCTGTACATGTTATATGAGAAAAATCTTGTGACACATGGCAGTTTCCATTTGACTTGTTGGATTTGACATTAGAATGTGGTAAATTTTTAAATGAGTAAGAAAAGAAACTAATCTCGTCGAAATGAACCACAGGGAGCTGGAGAGAGGGCTCAGTAGTTAAGAGCACACACTGATCTTGGGGAGGACCTAATTCCAAGTACCCACAGTGAATGGCTCACAATCATATGCATCTCTAGCTCTAGGAGACCTGATACTCTATTCTGGTTACTGTGGCTACTGCACTCATAGGCATATACACACCTACAGAAATACTTGCATACCCAAGATTACAAATACAGTCTTTAAAAGGGACAGGGAGCTACCCAGACATTTTTCCAAGACAGTTATATTAAGAAGTAACAGATACCTAAAAAGGGAGGGGCAGTTTCTGGAGCAAAGTACATCATTGTATCTACTGAGCAATTTATTGAAGCAGGGATGGCTTGACCCTTGTTTCCAGGTGTTTGCAAGGATTGCTCAGACATACCCATCAGCTGGTGCCAGGAGGTCTGCGTCCTCCTTAACACTGAAGAACTCCAAGAGTCAGGAAAGGAGTTATGGACAATGTGAGAACCAGTCACTTTTCAGACACCACCAGCACTAAGCTCATTCTCCATCTCAAACATGATGTAATTAGGGAAACCGACTCACTCTTAGCTCAGCTCCATTACCGAGGAAGCTTTCTTCATTTTTCACATGACAAGATTGTAGGCAAGGAGGAGGAAGTTAATGATGAGGGATGTCACACCATGCAACGAAGAGGGAAGTTGTGAGTGTCTGAGTAGCTTCCTTGGATCATACTCAGCTCTGCCTTTCCAAGTGACCACAAAATGTCTTTGTGTGTGTGTGTGTGTGTGTGTGTATACACAGGTGCACACACATGTATACATATGTATACCTTCCTGTACATATGTGGGTTTGCATGCATATGATCATATGTGTGTGTGCATGTGTACCTTCCTGTATACATGTGTACCTGTTTTTGCATGTGTGTGAGCCCATGTATGTGTATTCTTGTGTACATGCATGTGTGTGCTTTTGTGTGTGTGTGTGTGTGTGTGTTGGTATGTATAGTGGGGAATGTGCTTTCTCCAAGCTAATCCAGGCTTCCATATGGCTCATAATTCTTTTGCTTGGGGTTATTAATACACGATCCAATTTGTTTTCTGTATTATTAATAGTTGTCTCTCTAAATTTGGAAAAATACTTTGAAAAATAAGGACGACACCCTGAGCTACATAGCACCATTTGCAAGGGCACAGTATCATTCCTGTGGAGCAGAAACCTGTGAGCAGAAGGCTAGGCTGATCCTTTATCAACTCCTCAGGTGCAGCCCCGAGCCGCTTTGTGTCCGATGCCATTCTTAATGCTCTCCCTCCACACCCAGAAATGTTCCCTGTAGATAATCAATTATTACATGGTGCTAATTATAAGTTTCTTTCAGGGCTCTTCGCTTAATTGTGTTTTAATACATTACTTTGACTTCAGACTCTTTGAAGAATGCTCCTCACTGAAAAGAACTGAAGATGCAGACTCCTCCCCAGGGAGGAGAGTGGAGAGAAGCGGGATGGGGCAGTGCAGACTACACTCGGCATGTAGCCTGCATGACTTCTGCGGGAGCAGAGGCTGGCTTGAAATCTGTCCTTTGTTTATATGGAACGGGCAATGTTTTGAAATGGACTCTAAATAAGAATAGAGCGCTTGACTCGTTTTTAAGCAAATACCATGCAAAATGTAACCAAGAAAAACAGGCTTTTGTTGTATTTAAAATGAGATTTGTTTAAGAAAAACTGTGTCTGGCAAAAGCTCATGGGCCTCTCGCAGATAGCCCATGCTTCCCTTACTTGTGGCTGGGGACATGACTCACTGGTTGAAGCGCTTGCACTGCATGAGATCGATCCCCAGAACAGGTGTAAAAGCGATCATGAGAGTGCAGGCCTGTAATAACAGTGCTGGGGAGGCAGAGACAAATGCATCTCACTGGTGGCACCATGGTCTAGCCTATCCGGAAGCTTAAAGTTTAGAGAGGCGGTGTCTCAAAAAATAAGTTGGGAGAATGACTAACCTCTGACCTTCATGTGCACATGCACTCACATGCATAGTACAAACACTCACATAAATGCGTATATATGCCATACACACAAACATATATGTAAACACATTTACACACAAACATATATGTGTACATATATACATACATGCATATAACACACATATTAACAATATATACAATGAATACACACATAAATACATCTGTGTACATACATACATGCATATAACATACATATATTAACAAAATATACAATAAATACACAAATACAACTGTGTACGTACATACATGCACACAGCATACATATATTAACAATTATACAATAAACACACACACATACATGAGCACATACAGCCATGAATTTGAAAGAGAGCAAAGAAGGTTTTATTGGAGGGCTTAAGGGGAGAAAAGGGAAAACAGAAATGTTGTTAGTTACATTTTAAACTGAAAATAAAAGAGAAAAATTATGACCAAGATTACACTAATCAACATGTATGTATGATATATATTTTGTTAAAAATTGGCATTATGCCTGTTAAAATGTGTGGCATCTCTCTGAAATGGCATTTTAAAGTCTTAAGCATTCCTAAATGCCCAACCCCACCTCTGTCAACAATGTTGTGTTGAGAGAATTCAAACTGCTCTGCCAGTGACAATCAAGTCTCCATCACCCTTTCAAATCCGTTGAGAGACAGGCACATAGGCACAAGTGTATGCCACAACCAAATAACCACATAACCAAAGGTATTTATTCCTTATCTACACTGCATATTTAAGGATTTTTAAGCTGTTCAGAGTCTCAGTTCCTGGAAATAAAATTCGAATTTTATTATCACTTTAGTTGACGATAGTAATTGTGTTTGCAAAATGTCCTTTGCGATTAGAAGGAGCAGACCTGGGGCCAGCCTGCAACCTTTGACTGACTCCACCAAACTCAAAGGACCACCAGCGTTCCAGTCTGTCTGTGAGGAACGATTCCCATGCAAACCCCAGTGTCAATAACCAGGAGGATTTATTTGCCTGTGTTAAAGTAGAAGAGATATAGGAAACAGCCGCCAGCAAATCTCCTTGTGGACTTGAAATGCTCTAATAATAAAGCTTATTAAACCTTTAAGAATCCTAAGCAATGGGAGCTGGAGAGATGGTTCAGTGGTTAAGAGCACTGACTGCTTTTCCAGAGGTCCTGAGTTAAATTCCCAGCAACCATATGGTGGCTCACAACCATCTGTAATGGGATCCGATGCCTGAAGAGAGCTAGAGTGTACTCATACACACAAAATAAGTCACAAAACATTTGCTCTTTCAGTCTCATCCTAACATCCTGTCTTGGGCCTCTCAGGACCACCTGCAAACAGGTGACTAACTCCAGAAGTACCATCCTCTATATCTCAATAGGGGGCCTGAGACAACTAACTGCAAGGTACTTAGTGAGGGTACTGAGTGTTTGGTGACCGTGAACACCTGAGGTCGGCTCAGCTGAAGCTGGGACTCAATCCACGGAATTGTGGGAAGGCAGCTTGTTCTGTGTAAAGCTACTTTGAAGACAGTGGAGCCTGCTCAACGGGAAAAGCAAACTGACGTGCACAGTAAATATTTGTGGAATGAATGAATATACAAATACCAGACATCTGTGTATTCACATTTTCTTATTTTTACACATAAACGCAATGTGGATCCTATACATATGTGTTCCCTTCTGGTGCAAGTTGGGAAAACACGATTCCTCTTAGGAAAGTGTTCACGTAAGTCAGTATGAATTCTATAGATACTGCTCACTGAAGTTATTGGCGGTAGGTATTTCCAGTTGGGGCAAAAAAAAAAAAAAAATCAAACTATTGTCAAATCCAGGGTCTGAAATCTAGCTGCTTATGAAAGACTGGGGATATATTCAAGAATATGTGGCCACCCTCATCTGCTGTGTGTCAAATGCAGAGACTGACAAGCAGCTAAGGAAACCCTAAGTCCCCCAAGTTGCAAGAGACACAAAGCTAGCACTGTTCTTCCTTGGAGACTTGGGGGAGCCCTTGGAAGATGCTGTCAGGTAAATGAGAGTGGTTGCTGTGGTGGCATCAAGGGCGATGGTGGTAAGTGTGGTTCATGGCTCTGCTATCACCACCACCCCCCCCCGGGGGGGGGAGTCCTGGTGCACAATGTGGTATTACTCAGGAGGGTGTGAAGGGTCTGCAGTGGCCATGGACTTCACCCACAGTTCATTCTATCATTCAGAGGGTTGGTCCTCAGTATGCATGGTGAGTGGCTCACAATCATCTGTAACTCCATCTCTGGAGGGCGCAATATCCAATGCCTTCTTCAGGCCTCTGTAGGAACTGCGTGCACATCACACACACACACACACACACACACACACACACACACACACACACAATTGAAAATAAAATAGAATCTTAAAAAAACACAAAATATTAGGAAAAAATCTGTCAGTGCATGATTCAGTGGGGTAGGGGGAGAGAGAGGAAGGGAGTGGGAGGGAGGGAGAGAGAGAGAGAGAAAGAGAGAGAGAGAGAGAGCACATTTTCTAAACAAAATACAAAACTTCAATAGAAAGATTTTCCTCAGCAAAGAAATAGTTGTTTTTAATTTTTCAGTTGGTAAGTTCTGAACACTGACCCAGACTCCAGCCTACCTAGCCAGCACCTGTCTGGTCAGCATGAGGCCGCTGCCTACAGCTGCTACTAACCATTTACAAAAGGACAGTCTGACGCCCAGGTTGAAAGCAGCTGGAGGAGGCACAGGCTAATGTTCTGTGGATCTCAATGGAGCCATCAAAGATGCATAGGAAAGAACCACAGGAAGGTTGCAAAGCTGCTTGTAAAACTGTCAGAGGCACACAGCATCCCAGAGAGCCACGGGCAGGGTACCATTTCCTCTGGGATGAGGTTGAGCTCCGCACACCAGATGGTCTAAGAGCAAATGTGTAAGCCATCCCTGACAACCTGCATAGAGAAACCTCTGACTCATGGCTTCTGCGTGGTACAGTTGGGTTGAAATGTCACATCTCTGCATCTGGGAAGTGTTACTGGAAGTTAGATTTATTTGGCGTCCAAAGGAATCATTATTACCAAGGTGGGAAACTCACGTACCACATTGTGTATGTTTTAGAAGTCACCTAAATACAGCCTGTCTTACCTCTTGATGACAGAACACAGGTATTTAATCTGTACTTCTGGTTTTATGTTCATTTGATTATTTTTTTTCTATACAGGAGCTCATCGATCTTAAGCTGGCATCAAACTGGCATGCAGCCTATGAGCGCCTTGAACTTTACATCCTCCTGCCTCTACCTCCCTAGCACCAAGATTAAGGGTTTGTACAACTGCTCCCAGTATACAGAGTTCTGGGATAGGAACCCAGGGCCTTATACACCCAGGCAAAAACTCTACCACCTGAACTACATTCATAGCTTTTGTTGCTTTAAGTAATGATCATTTTATTATTCCCAAAAGACGATAGATAGATCATATTATTATGTGAAGGTGAAAGCAAAATGTGATTTTTCTAAAACAGATGGTCATAAACTAGAAAAGGGGTCTGCGGGGATTTTTTTTCCATGTTGGTCTGAGTTTGCATATCTGCTGGCATACAGCTGAGACCTAGTCTGATGGGAGGACTCTCTTTCTTGTTTAGCTCATATTACTTTAGAGTCTGCTTGGCTTAGTTGCAGTAGGCTGGTCTGATGCTGCTGTGTTCCAGTGGTAAATACTGGTTCTCCAGTTCTAGTTGCCCTGAGAAGCAGATCCTCATGTATAGTAAGTGATGCTGTGTAAACCTTGCTCCCCAGTTTCACTGGTTGATAAGAGGCTAGAGCCTGTGATTGGGCAGTGGATGGAAAAAGGTGGGGCTTGAGGATACAGTGAGGAGGTTGGAGGGAAAGAAGGAAAGAAGGAAGAACGCACCATGGGGTAGGTGGATCGTGAGTGCACCGTCATGAGGGCTGGCCAGTTGGAGTAGGAGTGGTCCCGATGGAAGATGACTAGTGATATCTCAGATTATTGACAGAGAAGAAAACAAAATGGCGTCGAGGGTTCATATCTGCCTAGCTCTAGTGCTTTAAGAGTTATTATAAATTTAAAGCTTTAGTGTCACTTATTGGGGAACTAAATGATCTAAGGTGGGGTAGAAACTAATTATTGATTACTCTCCCACTGGTCTCACAACCCACCCTGGAGGAGCTAAAGGCACAAAACACTGCCCGGAAGCTTTCTGACTTAGTGAGTGACTTGCTCACAGTAGAAGTACTTGAGTGAATATTATGATCATTTATTTAATAATCCATCCGGTTGCCTGGAGGGAAGCTTAGCAGTTAAAAACACTTGCTGCTCCTGCAGAAGACCCGAGTGTGGTTCCCAGCACTCACTTTGGGTAGCTCACAACCACCTGTAACTTCAGATTCCGGAGAGTCAATGCCTCTAGCCTCTGTGGGCCCCTGCACACACATACGCAGCACACATGCACACATAAGTCAAAATAAAACAAATAAATTGTATATATAAAAGTAACTGTGGTGAGGATATTCACCAAAGGAGTCTATTCAAGCATGGTTTTAAGGCAATTGGACATTTTATTAACCTGCCAGATACTACACTGGGTTCTTTGGGGATCCGAGTGTAGCACCAAGGCTTTCTCAGGGTGAGCTTTTAAGCACAAAAATCACGTCCTGGTTTGACATACTTCAATTAACAAGAACAGTTAGCCAGAAGCGGAACTACAGAAACCAAAAAGCATGGTTAGTACATTTCAGACTTCCCCAGAGCTACGGACTTTGATGGATTAGGTTTTTGTTTTCGTTTTTTGGCAGGTGGTGCTATCTACGTGCTGGGTTTTGTGGCCTTAATGGACTTCAACCACAGAGTCCATTGTACTAAGATATGAGGTCTACTAAGGTCTAGGAGCCTGTTATGAGCCTAATCATAGGGTCAGCCATCAACCTTACCAAGTGGCCTCAGTAGGCCTGATTTGGGAGTTGTGAATTACAGGGTCTGTTCATCTGTGCTACCCACACATGACAGACGCATAGTCTGCTGCTACACTCTTACTACTGCCAAGGCACTTGGATTTTAAATGGCTCCATTTAAGGACATATCGAATTGCCACATACATAATTGAGCCTGTTTCAGTTTGAGAAGAACACTCAACGGCTTTTTTGTTTGTTTATTTATTTTCTGTTTTTTTTTTATTGGATATTTTCTTTATTTTCATTTCAACTGTTATCCCCTTTCCAGGTCTCCCCTCCAGATAACCACTCTCCCGTCCTCCCTCCCCCTGCCTCTACGAGGGTGCTCCCCCAACCCACACACCCACTCCCATCTTCTCACCCTGGCATTCCATAGAGCCCCCATGGGACCAAGGGCCGCTCCTCCCACCGATGTCCAACAAGGCCATCCTCTGCTAATTCTTTTCCATTAAAAAATGTATTCTTTGGGAATGCCACTAGTGTATATATGAAGTATGAAAACACTCACTCCCTGTGTCCCCTTCCTCGTCCCCTCTATCTCCCCTTACATACCTCCCCAACTTCATATCTTCTTTAAAAAATATT
The DNA here is from genome assembly GCF_947179515.1 of Apodemus sylvaticus. Lineage (NCBI taxonomy): Eukaryota > Metazoa > Chordata > Mammalia > Rodentia > Muridae > Apodemus > Apodemus sylvaticus. The sequence goes on along the minus strand of NC_067493.1, from coordinate 43,006,572 downwards.
ACCCACTAAGCTCAATTTGTGTGCAGGTGTATGTGCACCCCCACACACTTGGGCATTATTTTTCAGATGCAAGTGACATCCACCATGTTTCATTGAGACAAGGACCCTCCTTGGGGCCCGGAGCTCACTGCTTAGGCTAAGCTGGCTGCCCGGCTCCATTTCCCTGACAACATAAACATGTACCACCCTGCTTGGATGCTTTTTTCTTGTCTAACATGGAGATTAAATTCAGGTCCTTACATGTATAAGACAAACACCTTATAGTGCAGCTCTCACCCGAGTCTTAGGATTCCTAATTTTTCTGGTTGTGGGAATTACGGAGTAAGCATCTAAGATCGCAGACTCTCTCAGCAGGCTTGCTGCTGCCGATGCTCGGTTGTTGCGGATGCTCGGTTGTTGACTGGCGCTGTCGTAGTTGCTTTCTTTCCTCTCTGTGTCCGCATTTTCACACTGGCCCGAGCATACGCCAGTTGCCCCGCAGCAGCATCTTCCTTCATCAAAACTAAAGCTAAAGATGTGCTTCCAGGAACGCACACCTCAGTGAGCCGTCTGCATCCTTTGATGCGGTAGCTTCGAGGCTCCTCTGAAGAGTGGTTTTCTTGCTTTAAGCCTTTTCTTGAATTGTTCCCTTACTGCCCCCTACGTTGTGAACCTTGAAGGAGTTGGACTGTGGGTGGGATGGCTTTTGCCTCCCTGTAATCTTTTATATAGGAACCATCAATTGATTAATTTATGAGATATTTTTGGAGATAAAAAGTGTGTCTTTCTTTGTATTTTCTAGCATCAGGTGACCCTAGAGGCCAACTCAGCTAACAATAGGGACACGGGGGCGGGGGCGGGGGAGGAGTAAAAAACTACAGTTAAGAGCATGGGAGGTCTTAAAGTGGCATTCCACCTAAATTTGAAGGCAGTAGCTACACAGACCTTGAGTCTCTACAGATTCAAGTGTTGTTTTAAAAAGAAAAGACAAGGCAACTACTGGGGCTGGAGATGGTTCAGCAGTTAAGAGCACTGACCACTCTTGCAAGGAACCCAGCTTTGATTCCCAGCACTTACCTGGTGTTTCACGACCATTTGTAAATCCAGATCCAGGTTATCGGAACCCTCTTTTCTCCTGTCTGGATACAAGACACCAATATGATGCATGGATATGCACATGGGTCAAACACCCATACCCATGAAATAAAAATAAAGTGCATACACTTAGAAAAACCCCAAATAATACCTTTTCTTTCTTTCACATCATAAGTGTAAGATGCAATAACTCATTTACCCTTGTTCTAGAAGAGGCACTTGCAGTTTGGAAACTTGTACTGAAACCAGGGCACCTCCTACAGTCACTCCCAGGAGGGTCTGTGAGTCTCTTTAATGCATCTCAGATCCTCAGTAGCTATGAGGAAACCAACCCCTGTCAGCACAGTTCTCACAAACTTACTGTATCTTTGAAGTTCAATAGCAGCTGCACCTGTCCTGGGGAGGAGCCATCAGTATCCCAAGTAAGATTTCACATTGTGTGGCATAAGTTTCTAAGCATACTAAACAGAATTTATCTTATTCTGACACGAGATGGCCAAAACATCTGGAGAAACAAATTGAGGTGAGCCCTTTCCAGGAGCGCTAATGAAACGGGAGTTGTCAGGGTAAGACAGGGACAAGGTGAGGGCAAGGAGGCGTGGAGCTTAATTGATTTGCTTACAGGGAAAATAAGGCGTAGACAGCATGACTTGCAAGCACACCAGGTGGAACAGTCATTAAAAGCTGATTAGAGAGAAGATCCAGGTAACAGGCCTAAAGCAAGAAGATAGAAGGTAATGCTGGTTCCCAGCGCTCTGTCTGACCCTGACCTGGTTTCTACACTTAACTCCTTCCTCTTTCACTCTTCCTGAAGCAATTAACAGACTCCAATAAAATCTCTGTCAAAGCTGAAGGCTTCGGATGATTATTGCTTGGGCTTTGTGTTGCTGTGGTGAAACACCTGACACAGCCAACTCACTGGAGCAAAGATTTATTTTAGCTCATGGTCTCAGGGGGGTTGGTTTAGTCCACAATCCTGGTTTCTATTAACTTGAGGTCTGTAATAATGAGGCATAACATCATAGCAGTAAGAGCATATGGTAGAACATAACATGCTTTCTTCATGATGGATAGCGTGCAGATAGAGACAGAGATATAGGTAGGTAGGTAGAAATACATAGATACAAAGATAGGTTATATATATATATACACATATATATGTATATATATATATATATATATATATATAATGATAAATACATAGGTAGACTAGATAGACAGACCGACAAACAGATTAGGCAGATAGATTAGATAGAAAATATATACATATACATTAGATAGATGTTAGGTAGATTAGATAAATAAATAGAATATCAATAGATAGACATTAGATAAATAGATATAAAAATAAATATCTACATACACAGGCAGATACATAGAGATATAGATACATAGATAGAGATACACAATTAGATACATATATACATATATATGTACACGTAGATAATTATACACATAGTTAGATGATATATAGATATATAGATACATAGATAGAAGCAGGGGAAAGGTAGGCAGGAAGAGTGGACAGCAAGAAAGGAATTGGGAGCCAAAATTAACCTTCAGAGAAGTCCCTTCCATGGCCTGCTTCCTCCACAGAGGCCATACCTCCCAAAATTTCCAGTATTTTCTAAAAGAAGGTCATCAGGTGAGGGCCAAGTGTTTCAGCTCTGGAGCTGGCAAGAGATATTCCTAGTCAAGCTATTAAATAGGTGTGAGAAGATTTGTCTTCCCAGGCTCCAGGTTCAATGAAAGAACTGGGAATACCTAAGGGCATTCCCCAGGCATGGTGTCAACTCCAAACCCTACCGGGATGTACTGGGTTAACTCCCACTATCTGAGAACATGTAATCAAGAACAAGATCATCTTTTGCACATCACACATGTCTCGTGTCCTGTAATTTCCAGGCTCATCCTCAGCAACAACAGTCTAACTGGAGTTTTTCTGGCTAAACAAGGGATGCCTGCCATTTCTGGAGTGAAGTATATAAATCAGATATGCTTTCTTCACCTGCCTCTGCTTTCTGTATGAGGTCAGTGGAGAAGGCAGAAGGCAGTCATCAGAACCCAAGATCCAAGAGACAGGAGGAAACAAGCTCCACACTGAAGATTCTGTGGTGACCCTCCCATTCAATGACAGCTGTTGATGTCATTGTCATCAAAACCTGGCCAATTGGAAAGCTTCAATCCAATGCAGTTCCAAAACCCACTGCCGTAAACACATACAAAAAAAAAAGCCCCCCCCCTTTTTTTTGGCACAACACAACCCAGAAATAGATTTTTTTTTTTTTGTTTCAGCCATGGGCTGCTGTAGAGGTGGCAGCATTGTTAGTTACCAGATTCTAAAATAGACTCGGTATGTTCGCAGTGGCACAATTCCCAAATCGAATGGAAGGCTGGAGCTCTGGGCTTCCCAGTGATGGATGGTGTTCACAAGGGCTAAGGAGAGCCAATAAATCATAAGAAATTTGTACTGTGAATAGAGCTGGAGCCTGCAGCTTGACATTTCACACACCTTAAATGAAGAATAATGGGCCCTTCTCCGATCATTTACCCAATAGGTAGAATAAAATACCAGCACTGAAGGGACTTTTAAAGCAATCCTGATGAAACCCCTTAGCTTAATCCAGATATTTATTTTGTTCTATGGACTTGATGGACTCTGGGTGTAAATGAATAGAAGAGACCCACTCTTTTTTTTCTTAAGGAGCTTCCGTGATAAGCCAAACTCACCAGAAGACTTAAATTTTAAAGATGTGCATATTAGGCATGTATAGAAGGTACTCTGAGGGCTTGGGCAGAGGGATGCTTTCTATATCCTAAGAGGAAGAGGACCCAACTGGAGCATGGGGAATGGCAGGCAAGCAAACAAGAGGAGAGCAACCAAGGAGGAGGGAGTTTGAGACTGAAGGAATAAAATGTACACAGCATCATATACAAGGAAAGAGGGTCAAAGTTCTTAATCTGGAGAAACCTTCAAGTTATTCCTGTGCATAAACTTTGTCCCATTTAGCTGGGTGTGTGGAATGCACACAGGTAGGGGTGGTAGTGTAAACAGTCGGGCAGTGTTAACCAGAAGAAGAATATCACTGCAGGAAGATGCGATGTGCTTTGCATTGTTACTAAATGATAAATGTGTTTAAAGGACTTTACAGGCACATGCATTTGGTGATCAATCATAAGAAACACACACAGGCTGAGGGCTCTGATGGAGGCATCCATTCACTGCTTGTAGAGAACTTGGTAACATCTGCCGGGAGGTGGGCTCCACAGGGGCACATCTGTGCGCCATCACGCAAACACGCAGTACCATCTCAAGGTGAAGAATACTGAGTTACTTTATCATCATGATTTTAATCTACCTCTGCATTTTCCTTGTGCCTCTTTTTAATGCCTCTATCAAGACATCATATATTCACTCCATGCAAATAGCCAGACCCTGTGGAAAAAAAGCATCTCCTGATTGCCTACAGATGGCCTGATTCACAAATAGAATTTCAGCACTGAATGTCATATGTTTCGAATGTTGGAATATTTTCAATAAGGAGAGAAATCCTTGTAAGAAATATTGTATCCATATGGCTAGATATTAAACCTTTGTGGAAATGGAGCTTTATGTGTTTCCAATGATGTCCTAGTATACCATCATATGGTTTAAGATCCTAAATGCAGAAAAAAGTCTAACAGGTGAAAAGACAAAAAATAAAATGTAAGAAACAAAACAAAGGACCTCCTCTCTCCATTTACTTTTCTACCACTACCTAAACCTATTATATATATAATATTTTAAAGATATTTGTAAAATTATACACACAAAACATGCAAATCCATAGTTGTAAAATAGAGATCACATATTATTAACAATATACAGAGTAGTACAAATTGCTGGGTAGATAGTATAAAAACAATTTTTTTGAGATATGGTCATATTACCTAGATTTGGCTAGCCTGTGCTTTTCCTTTGTAGGCCAGGCTGACCTAATCAAAGATATCCACCTGTTTCTGCCTTTACCTTTAGAGTGCTGGGATCAAAGGCATATGCTGCCATGCCTAGTGGTACAAACATTTTATGTGACTCTTTTGGATGATGCCTCAAAATGGTAACTTTTAACTGAGCTGATTGATAGGTTTGGAAGGAGAGCCCAGAGAGGCTACTTTGGGGACATGACAGGGCTATCACATCTGGAACCTCAAAGCAGCTGTGGTTTGCCTGCACACAATAATCCAGTCAAGATGCCAGCATGGAAGGCGGGTAGTGCTCCTGGCTCTCCACCCTTAGCTGAAGCACCACTGGCAGTTAGCAGCTGCTCCAGAAGGAAGAGAGGATTTTAATCAGTTGTGCTCCAGAGGATGACCTCACATTCATGTGGATATGGGCAGCATTAACTGGACTCCAATGGGTTCTGTAAAAGGAAGAGGAGGAAGCTAAAGAGAAAAATGAGGAGGAGGAGGAGGAGGAGGAGGAGGAGGAGGAGGAGGAGGAGGAGGAGGAATTGGGGAATGTGGTAGGAATCTTGGAGCAGTTGGGCTACATATGATCAAAACTAATTGTATACATGCTGTCTTAGTCAAGGTTACTATTCCTGCACAAACATCATGACCAAGAAGCAAGTTGGGGAGGAAAGGGTTTATTCAGCTTACACTTCTGCATTGCTGTTCATCACAAGAGGAAGTCAGGACTGGAACTCAAGCAGGTCAGGAAGCAGGAGCTGATGCAAAGGCCATGGAGGGATGTTTCTTACTGGCTTGCTTCCCCTGGCTTGCTCAGCCTGCTCTCTCTCTCTCTCTCTCTCTCTCTCTCTCTCTCTCTCTCTCTCTCTATATATATATATATATATATATATATATATATATATATATACTCTATATTCTTTGTTTACAATCTAAAAGCTTTCCCCTTTCCCAGTTACCCCCTCCCCATATGTCCCATAAGTTCTCTTCTCTCCATCCATTCTCCTATCTTTCCCCCTCCCTTTTCTCTGTCCTGGTACTCCCCTACAATGCTGAATCAAGCCTTTCCAGGATTAGGGCCCTCTTCTTCCTTCTTCATGGGAATCATTTGATATGCTAATTTTATCTTCAGTATTCAGAGTTTCAGAGCTAATTAATATCCACTTATCAATGATTGCATTCATGTGTATTCTGTGATTGCGTTACCTCGCTTAGGATATTTTCCAGTTCCAACCATTTGCCTGAAAAATTCATGAATTCATTGTTTTTAATTGCTGAATAGTACTCCATTGTGTATATATACCACGTTTTCTGTATCCATTCCTCCATTGAGGGATATCTGGTTTCTTTCCAGCTTCTGGCTATTATAAATAAGGCTGCTGTGAACATAGTGGAGCATGAATGGCTAAGGTTAAAAACTCAGGAGACAGCAGGTGTTGGCGAGGATGTGGAGATGCTGGTGGGATGTGGAGGATGCTGGTGGGGTTGTAAGATGGTACAACCACTATAAAAATCAGTCTGGCGGTTCCTAAGAAAACTGGACATGACACTTCCAGAGGACCCTGCTATACCTCTCCTGGGCATATACCCAGAGAATTCCCCAGTATGCAATAAGGACACAGCCTGCTCTCTTATACAACCCAAGACTACCAGCCCAGAGATGACACCAGCCACAAGGGTCCCCTCTTCATCACTAATTGAGAAAATGCCCCACAGTTGGATCTCATGGAGGCACTTCCCCAACTGAAGCTCCTTTTTCTGTGATAACTCCAGCCTGTGTCAAGTTGACACACAAAAGCAGCCAAGACCAACATTTTATACACATGTATAAAATTCCTCAGGAATAAAGAAAAGGTCTGTTTTTTGAAGATGAAATGCTAATAACAACCAAAATTAGCCCTAAGGTTTGACTCACCCATCAAACATGCTTAAGTTCAAATGTGAGCATCACTCAGTTGCTTTCAACAGTTAAAACAGGGAACTCAGGGAATGCCACATGACTTCTGAGTGGGTTGAATCCAGGCTGAGGTTGCTAACTGGGAGCCTGAAGGAGAGGTGAGGCCCCTTCTCTCTGGCCAACTCGCTGATTAAAATAAAGCACAGTGACTTGTCAGTACAGAGAAATAAGCTTTCAAAGTGAACTCTGGAGTAGAGCTTTGGATTACCTTGAAAGGCTAGAACATCCATCAACAATATGCTTAACAAGGCACAAATGAGCTGTAGGTGACCACGGACTGACCTCCCCAGACTGTCTCCCTCTGTGCTGTATACCCAGCTCTTCTTTAGACAGAAACACAAGCATTCTCTTTACCAGTCTGGATCCTGTAAGCATTCGAGAAAATGGTTCTAGGTTTTGCTCTTTGTCTTCACAAGTGTGAGTGTTGTGTCGTATATGTGTGTTGTGCACATATGTGGAATGAATGTACATGCTGTGGCCACGCAAGATGTTGGATGTCTTTCTTGTATTGCTCTCTGTCTTACCGCCTTCAGGCAGGGTCCCTCCCTACACCAGAAGCACAGTTTCTGCTAGCCTGGCTAACAGCAGGATCTGCCTGTCTAACTGTCTCCATCTCCAAGTACTGGAGACTTCTATCTGCAATCATGCCTGGCTTTGGACATAGGATTTAAGGGTGTAAACTGGCAGGGCATGTGTTCTTACGCACTGAACCATCCCTCCTGTTCATGCTATTGGTCTTGAGTTATACAATTCCAAGTTTATGTACAGAAGGTAGTGTGCTAGGGTTCTATAGAGGCTTACATGCTAGAAAGATGGATAGCCCAGAAACAGCCATCTGCACACTGGAGAGGCAGAGAGCCAGGCTCCCAGTCCAAAGAGTGATACATCTCACGAGTGCTACGCCAGGGCTGAAAGCCTGGAAAAATTCCTGGACAACTCCAGCAGGCATGGAGTCAGCTTCAGGGTTGAAGATGCTGTAGTCTAATGCTCAGTACAAGGCAAAGGACTTGCAGGAATGTGAGGCACCTCCTGCCGGCTTTTCATTGTGGTAGCCACACACTGAAAGATGCTGACCCATCTCCCCTCTGATCACTATCTCACATGTCTCTCAGAATACCACCTCCACAGACACACAGGTAAGGTCCATCATCTCTTTATCCAGTAAAGTTTCAACCAAGTAGTGTGAGCCAACAGTAAGCAACACTGCCCAGATATTTACCAAAAGACATGGAAATGTCCAATGTGTTAAAAAAAACAACAATTGTGACATGATTATTTTTTTTTTTGGCTTCAACCTAGCTGATTGACACTAAAATCTTAAGAAAGGAGTCATAGTCTAGAGGTAGGATGGGAAGGGCGGATACTTGGGGGGCAGAGAAGGGTGTCGGAGAAAGTCCAAAGTACAGATAAGCGAAGAAAGAAAACAGAAACTGTCAGCTATGCTAAAATTCAGAGGTAACCTCTGTCAAAGGTTTTGGTGCCATATGCTTGTCTGTCTATTCTGCCTCCGGCTGTCATGGTCTCACAGGACTGATGGGCTGTAAATGGCCAAGATTCAGGCTTTCTGGCTCCTGTACTGTCCTTCTGTACCATGGCAGCGTTCAGCTTTCTCATCTCCATCACTGAATTTTAACTCCGGTACAGGCTGCCTAAACACTAGGCAGTGAGTCTCAGGAGCCAGACATGCACCCTAAGAATATCCGCCAGAAAATATGCTCCTCTACAGCGAGGAAAAAATGGAGAATCAGAGATCTCAAAGGGGAAGTTGTTCTCAGAGCTCTCAACAGGTCATTATCATTCCTGCTTGATGAGTCTTTCCTTGGGGAGAGAAGAGGGTGTGTTTGGGTTTCTCTACACCAGGTGTGGCCCGGGGTATCTCTGTTCTTCAGACTTCCCAGCCTTGCCTTTCTGTTTCTAACCTTGGCTCTAAGATTACCGCTCCCTGGTGATGGAAAACCTAGCCTTGGAGGGTGCAGATCTGAAAGAAACGAATATTGATTCTCAATGTTTGCTGGGGTGGGGGATACTTTTATGAATCTTTATCTACCTACACTGAAAACAGATTGTGGTATTTTTGACAGTAAGGAAATTATTAAAATGAGTAAATTGTACTCCTTTGTAGAAAATGAAAATTTAAAGTGTATTTTACCACCACCACCACCACCACCATCATCATCATGATCATCATCAACAATATCTTGCTATGTAGACCATGCTGGCCTGGAACTCACAGAAATCCACCTGCCTCTGGTTCCTGAGTGCAGAGGCTAAGGACTTGAACTACCAAGATCAGCCCATTATTTTTTACTCATAGTACAAATCCCATTTAAATTATAGACTACACCTGTTATTGGACTTGTGTTCTCTATACCCACAAACACTTTATCTAATAAGCAAATAAATCCAGCTCTCCCTGAATTTCTGGGTTCTTGGAAAAGGGTAACTTTCCTTATTTTTTTCTTCCCATCTTTTGTCATTTTCTCTAATGTTTGCCTATTTTTCCTGTTACTTTGGCTTCCATCCTTCATCTTTCTCCAAAGCTCCCCTCCTGGCTGCTTGTCTGCTACTGCCATGTGGCCCACCTCCATGCTGGCTTATATCAAACTTCGTGACTTTGTCTTCATTTCTTAAACTTCCATGTAAAAATCTATAATAATTTTTTCTCTAAAACTCAATAAATAAACAAATAAGCAAGCAAGCAAACAAGCAAGCAAGCAAACCTTTTTGGCCAGTCCAGAAAGAGAACCCTTTGTGGTGGGTGGGGTCTCCCTCTGTTGTAGAAGCAAGGACATTCTTTTGCTATGTGTCCCAGAGGAATGGCCTCAGCAGCCACAGATATGCTAATTTCTGCTAAATTCCAAGTAGCCTAAATTCTAAAGTTTTCTGCTTCATCAGCTGTTCCACAGAGACATTTGAGAAATAAATCCAGGAAGGAAAAGAATGGAAGGATCAGTCTTTTTTCCTCAGTGTCCATAGCCCTATCCCATGGGAGGGTTCTCCCGAGCTATGAGCTGCAGCCCAGTGATATTCTTCTTTAGGGCAAAGGGGGATTGGATGCAAGCTGGTCTCACAAGATGACAGAAATAGTGGATTTGTGATGCTTTTGGTGGGAGCTGTCAGCCCTCCCCTCTTCATGCTGGAATGTTGTCTTTCTGGGTGTGGACAACCACAGTAGCTGTGTTTCATGAAACCAACAGTCCTGTCCTGTCCAGAACACAAGACAACCTCTGGCTCTTGCAGTCTTTCCGCTCCACCTTCTTCTTTGGTGTTTCCTGACCCGTGAGGGTGGGGTTGGGTGGGTCTTTGGCAGACATTTCCCATTTGGGGCTAAGCATTTCTCCTGTGCATTTGGGAAACACTAATTGGATTCACTAGTTGAACAGATGAAGAAGAGGAGGAGAAGGAGGGGAAAGAAGATGAACTTGGGACAGGGAATCTGGGGAAAGGCGATGGCTTGCTCCACAATGAATATAGTCCTACATATATTGTATTCATGTATACAATCACCAAAGAATAAATAATAAAGTTTTAGAGAAATACTTTAAAAACTAGAAGAAACTAAGAAGTAGGTGCCACTAATGTGATTTAAAGGTAACACCATGCACAATGCATGTTTCTAACCCTAGAAGACACCATTAATGTTTTATGTATGGGTTGAGTACAAACTAAAGATAAACCATAAAGAAAATTAAGAGATTTGCAGAATGCAATAGCTTTGCATGAACTAAAGCCACCAAGCACAACTCTGTCCCTGAAGGTGAAAGCTGGTGTGATACCAATACTTTGTGTGGGGCTCTTCTCTAGAAAGTACAGAGAAAGACACACAGAGAGGCAGAGACACAGAGAGAGACAGAGAGACAGAGAGAGAGACACACAGAGAGAGACAAAGAGAGAGACTTACCCATACTGAACATCAGACTAGCAACAGGCTAAGCAGACACAGCTGCTTCCTATTAAGCAGGACAATGGCAAGATTAACAAAATGCAGAAGCACTTCATTCTCTCGCATAATTGTTGTTGGAATAATATAGTTATCATAAAAATATGTTCTGTGTGTTGCCGTGTAATGGGCTTAATATTTTTTAAATAACAGATGGCATTTAAAACATTTCACAATGTTAATTTCTGATATGCCAAATAGCCCTTGCTAGAATCTGCATGAACCAAAGTTTTATGGACCCCTTAGGAGAGTTGTATAATATAAAGGGTTTCTTTATGTGGAACCTGTTTTAGGGCTGCATGGCAGGGCTAATAATGGTAACAGGGAAAACACAGAGACAGACACAGAGACAAACATATACACACACAGACTCTATACTATGTCTTTTTTTCTGAACTCAAGATTCCCTGAGCATACTACAGCTCATTGTGTATACATTGCCTAAGATGGCCTTGATTGCCAACTTGACAGAATTTAGAGTTAACAAGGAGATGCACATGTGTGACATTCTTAGAGGTTTTCCAAGATGAATTTATCTGTGGTGGGAAGAAACCCCTCAACCCTCACTGTGACCAGCACCATCCCATGGGCTGGGGTTCTGGACTGTTAGCTGTAGATGGTGAGCTGAGTGCCAGCATCCTTGATAAGCCCTTTTTCTTTCTAACTTTATTTTATGTGCATTGGTGTTTTGCCTGGATCTATGTCTCTTGGATATCAGAGTTACAGACAGTTGTGAGCTGCCATGTAGATGCTAGGAATTGAACCTGGGTCCTCTAGAAGAGCAGTCAGTGCTCTTAACCATTGAGTCATCTCTCCATCCCTAAGCCCTTTATACTATGAGTATTTAACTTCAAGTTCCTGCTACTGCCAGGCACCAGGCATCCTTCCTTTCTCTGACCCTGTCCAAACCTATCACCAGCCTTTAGTCTCTGGGATACTATGAACTTGGACCTAGCTATCCATGTTTCCTCAGAGGAGCAAAGCCATTTTCCTTCTCACCCCTAAACACTGGGAAAGGGTCTAGTCTGTGATGTTTGAAGAGTGGGAATTATGCTCATCCTTGCTGTATTATCAGTGGCTGGGAATTAAATTCTCACCACTTCCTAGGATCTTTTCACCCTGAAGCCAATTGTGTGGGCTTTAAGCTTTTTTGTTTTTTGTTTTTTGTTTTTTGTTTTTTCTCCACAGCACTCAAGGAACTAGGACACTTTTCAAGCACAGATCTATGGTACCATTGTTTCCTGGAGACCTATATTTTACCTAGAAGCTACAGTCTGGCCACGTTTATTTTTCTTTATGTGGAAGAGTTTTAATTAAGTTTTTCTAATGAAATTTCTAATGAACTGCAGTCAGATGTGGGAAAACTTAGTAAATCAGAGAGCCTTTGCTTCCTGCTGACTGGATGGCTCTTCATTAGTATCTATTCTCTTCGTCAACTTTTCTCTTTTAGGGACGCTGATAAAAACTGCTCCAGTGAGCAGGGAAGTCTTCTGCACATCTAGTCTAATAAAGCAGGGGCTTTGTTCTCCATTCTTACAATGGCCTGGTTTGCTTCTGAGTCCCCAGCTGCTGTGCTCGAGGACGTAGTAGAAAAACACACTGAACTCCTCCTGGCTCATTTCCCCTCCCTCTGCTTTATGAGTTACCTTCCTCTGCCTGGCAAGTGTCTTGGGCAGGAAACCACAGCTGCTGCAAGTTTACGGATACAACACTCAGCAGTTTTTGAACTAAGCCAAAGCGAGAGGGTGCTCAGGAAGACACACACACAAAAATAGCCTTCTTCTTAGCTTCCTGTCAAACAAAACCTGGTTACCCCCATTCCCCCCAACTCGCTGATACCTTTTTCTTTAAGGAAAATTGAATATCAGGACACCCAAATCATTCTTTGAACTTTTCAAAAGAATGTAAGGAGACTGCCAAGCAACCCCAGGAAAGGATCTGGATTTACAGCACCGTTAAGCTTTTAAGTCCTAGCCTTAAAGCTCTCTCTCTGTAGGTGTGCGAGCTGTACCATCATAGGGAGCAAAGATGGTAAAATGTTTATAGTTGCAGCACCTCCAGGCATTGTTTGCCAATAACTGTTAGTGCCAGCAGTCAAGGCTTCTCTCCTGGAGGGGGAACATAGCAGGGGCACTTTCAGCTCCGACTTCAAACACAGCCCAGGAGGGGATTCATGCTCATGGCAAGGGAAGGAGGCAGGGGACAGCATTTGTGGAATCTGCAGGATCACAGGGCCAGCAACAGCCAAGCTGGAGCAGTGACCCTGGAGGACCCTGGACTTTCAGGAGGCCTGGTGTCAGAAGGATGTTTACCTCCTCTGAGAAAGAGAAGAAAATGCAGGGAAGGGAGACACTGGCATTCCAGGACAGTCTTTGTTATATGTAGATGTATGTGCATGTATATACACATGTATATATAGCTTTGTACTGTGTCATTAGATTTTTTCGATGTTCAGAAACAAAAACAGTGACCATACCACAATCTTTAAGAGGGCCTTTGGTTTGTGCAATTACTCCATATATCAGCTTCATTGTGGAAGTGCCTGTTTTCTTTTTGTTTTGTTTTTTGTTTGTTTGTTTGTTTTTGTGAGTAGGGGGAGATGACTGGGCCCATCTTTATTTTTCCTAATTCCTGGTCTTTCTTTCTTTCTTTCTTTCTTTCTTTCTTTCTTTCTTTCTTTCTTTCTTTCTTTCTTTCTTTCTTTCTTTCTTTTCAGAGTTAGACTCTTGTGCACTACAGTTGAGGAGACTATTCTCTTGCTCACTCAGAATATTCTTAAAAATGAAGGCACCACCTTTCCTAGATAGATGCCAGATACCAAAATTAAGTCAGGATCAAATAGATCATCTAAACAGTCCTACAACCCCTAAAGAAATAGCAGGGGTCATTGAAAGTCCTCCAACCAAAGAAAGCACAAGACCAGATGGTTTTAGTGCAGAATTCTATCAGACCTTCAAAGAAGAGTTAACACCAATACTCTTCAAACTATTCTACAAAATAGAAACAGAAGGAACACTACTCAACTTGTTCTATGAAGCCACAATTACACTGATACCAAAACTACACAAAGATCCAACAAAGAAAGAAAACTTCAGACCAATTTCCCTAATGAATATTGATGCAAAAATACTCAATAAAAGTCTTGCCAACCAAATCCAAGAACACATCAAAACAATCATTCACCATGATCAAGTAGGCTTCATCCCAGGGATGCAGGGATGGTTCAATATACGGAAATCCATCAATGCAATCCACTACATAAACAAACTCAAAGGAAAAAAAACACATGGTCATTTCATTAGATGCTGAAAAGGCTTTTGACAAAATTCAGCATCCTTTCATGCTAAAAGTCTTGGAAAGAACAGGAATTCAAGGCCCATACCTAAACATAGTAAAAGCAATCCACAGCAAACCGGTAGCCAACATCAAACTAAATGGAGAGAAACTTGAAGCAATCCCACTAAAATCAGGGACTAGACAAGACTGCCTGATCTCTCCATATCTTTTCAATATAGTACTTGAAGTTCTACCTAAAGCAATTAGACAAGATAAGGAGGGCAAAGGGATACAAATTGGAAAGGAAGAAATCAAACTATCTCTATTGGCAGATGATATGATAGTATACTTAAGTGACCCAAAAAACTCCACCAGAGAACTCCTACAGCTGATAAACAACTTCAGCAAAGTGGCTGGTTACAAAATCAACTCAAGCAAATATTTAGCCTTCTGATACTCAAAGGATAAGCAGGCTGAGAAAGAAATTAGGGAAATGACACCCTTCACAATAGCCACAAACAACATAAAGTATCTTGGTGTGACTCTAACCAAACAAGTGAAAGATCTGTATGACAAGAACTTCAGGTCTCTGAAGAAGGAAATTGAAGAAGACCTCAGAAAATGGAAAAATCTTCCATGCTCATGGATTGGCAGGATAAATATAGTAAAAATGGCCATCTTGCCAAAAGCAATCTACAGATTCAATGCATTCCCCATCAAAATCCCAACTCAGTTCTTTGTAGAGTTTGAAAGATCAATTCTAAAATTCATCTGGAATAACAAAAAACTCGGGATAGCTAAAACTATTCTCAACAGTAAAAGAACTTCTGGGGGAATCAGTATCCCGAACCTCAAGCAGTACTACAGAGCTATAGTGTTAAAAACTGCATGCTATTGATACAGTGACAAGCAGATGGATCAATGGAATAGAATTGAAGACCCAGAAATGAAACCACACACCTATGGTCACTTGATCTTTGATAAAGCAGCTAAAACCACTCAATGGAAAAAGATAGACTTTTCAACAAATGGTGCTGGTTCAACTGGAGATCAGCATGCAGAAGAATGCAAATTGATCCATCCTTATCTCCTTGTACTAAGCTCAACTCCAAATGGATCAAGGACCTCCACATAAAACCAGACACACTGAAACTAATAGAAAAGAAACTGGGGAAGACCCTTGAGGACATGTGCATAGGGTAAAATTTCCTGAACAGAACAACAATAGCATATGCTCTAAGATCAAGAATCAACAAATGGGACCTCATAAAATTACAAAGTTTCTGTAAGGCAAAGAACACTGTCAAAAGGACAAACCGACAAGCAACAAATTGGGAAAAGATCTTCATCAACCTTACATCTGACAGTGAGCTAATATCCAATATATACAAAGAACTGAAGAAGTTAGACTCCAGAGAGCCAAATAACCCTATTAAGAAATGGAATACAGAGTTAAACAAAGAATTTTCACCTGAAGAATTTCAAATGGCTGAGAAGCACCTTAAGAAATGTTCAACATCATTAGGGAAATGCAAATCAAAACAACCCTGAGATTTCACCTCACAACTGTCAGAATGGCTAAGATTAAAAACTCAGGAGACAGCAGGTGTTGGTGAGGATGTGGAGAAAGAGGAACACTCCTCCACTGTTGGTGGGATTGCAAGTTTGTACAACCAGTCTGGAAATCAGTCTGGTGGTTCCTCAGAAAACTGGGCATGACACATCTGGAGGACCCTGCTATACCACTCCTGGGCACATACCCAGAGGATTCTCCTGCATGCAATAAGGACATATGTTCCACTATGTTCATAGCAGCCTTATTTATAATACCCAAAAGCTGGAAAGATCCCAGATTTCCCTCAATGGAGGAATGGATACAGAATATGTGGTATATTTACACAATGGAATACTACTCAGCGATTAAAAACAATGAATTCATGAAATTCTTAGGCAAATGGTTGGAACTGGAAAATAACATCCTAAGTGAGGTAACCCAATCACAAAAAGAACACTAATGGAATGCAATCACTGATAAGTGGATATTAGCCCAGAAGCTCTGAATACCCATGACACAACATATCAAATGATTCCCAAGAAGAAGGAAGGAGAGGGCCCTGGTCCTGGAAAGGCTTGATGCAGCAATGCAGGGGATTACCAGGACAGAGAAGTGGGGGGGGGGGGTTGATCTGGGAATGGGTGGAGGGACGAGGACTTATGGGACTTATGGGGAGTGGGGAACTGGGAAAGGGGAAATCATTTGGAATGTAAAGAAAGAATGCAGAAAACATTTTAAAAAGATAAAATAGGTTGTGTCTCTATCTCAATGGTAGGACCCTCCCTCACTTAGCACATAAGAGACCCTAGGTCCAATTCACAGGACCATATAAACAAACAAACAAGTAAATAAGTAATGATGGTAAATTAGAAAGTAGGTCTGTCTTTCTTGATGGATATTTTGCCTAAGTCTGATAGAATCCTGGCTTTCTACTGAGGCTGAAGAACAGAGAGAGACAGATGTTCTCATGATCCCCATGTACACACTAAACTGCATAGGTGGTAGTGGATGCATTTCTCATGTGAGGACTCTGTAGTTCATCATTCACTTGATTTTATTCTTGGACTATTGCTATCCATCAGTGGATTATTCCTTAGAATTGAAACCCATTTCAATGGGGCTTCCAGAGACTTTTGTCCCGAGGAGCCTGGGTTGGCAGAGATGCTGGCAGTTCCCACCGCTGTACTCCCCTGGAT
The DNA here is from genome assembly GCF_947179515.1 of Apodemus sylvaticus. Taxonomy (NCBI): domain Eukaryota; kingdom Metazoa; phylum Chordata; class Mammalia; order Rodentia; family Muridae; genus Apodemus; species Apodemus sylvaticus. The sequence continues at coordinate 42,989,626 of NC_067493.1, read as the reverse complement.
ATAAAAGCCATGAGGCTAATCAACCTATTGGTTTACCTCATCATGGAAACTGTTCAGAAGGATCAGTGACTTCATAGGAATCTTCTGGAGCTTCTACATGGAGTACCTGGGACATCAAGTATGGGACAGCTCAGAGAGGCCATCTATGTACCTGTCCAGGGAGAAACAAGAGATCTGAGCAGTCATTCATGGATATCAGATATAACACAATTCCCAACTCAGACAACTGACCACCTGTAGTAGTTCCCCCAGCACTAGTAAAAAACATAGGAATTGATTTCTTATTCAGACCACTAAGGGTTCATCCAGACATTTTTTCCCAGCTCATCTCTTCATTTATGGAAATCTGCTTTGAACCCTGACCTCCCCCCCCCAACTAAGGTTAGAGCAATTAATGACACAGTACCATAGTTGGACCAATTATCTTTACATTCAAGGATGAAATGATGATAAGTCATGGAACAGTTTTGGTGACAGAAAAGTAAGAGTGGACTTAGAAGGCAGCAGAAGGGATTTTAACAGGGGTCTATTAAAGAAGACCCATGTTTGGTTTGGATAAGATATCTTACCAAGCCAAGACTTCATACCCACAAATAAGGCTGGTCCTTTGGGCAAGATTGAGAGTCTCTACAAGTGACTGTAGCTAAGGGGTTACAAAGAGCTTGGGAAGACATAATTCTTTTCACTGAGGCAGCAAACTGATTGTCTGAAAGCATTATGGCCAATCATCTATGTTAGAAATGGAAGGCATGAAAAAGGGGAACCTGGGAAATGGTTTAAAAAACTCAATGTGATCAAAGAAGCCATGATCTTTGATTTATCCATCTTTCCTGGAATATTAATGAAACACAGTTTTGCAAAAGATGGAATTGTTTCATTGGTCTAGTCCAGAAGCTTCAACTCCACTCACTCAATGAGAAGACTGTAGAAAGTCTCTTGTATACTGTATGGAAGCATCACCAGTCAATAAAAGCTGATGGCCTATTAGCTGAAGCAGGAAATAGGAGGTGGGAGTTCCGGTAGGGAGAGAGGAACCCTGGGAAGAGATTTGCCCAGAACTCTGAGAAGGCTGACTCATGGAACCAAGGTGAGGTAGCCAGCTATGTGGCACTCATAGAATAGAATAAATTAGTTAACTAAATTGCAAGCTAGTCAGGGAATGAGACAAAGCTTGTGGTCTAGGCATTTATTTATAAATAATAAGTCTCAGGGTCATTATTTTGGGAACAGGGTCATGACTAGAAAAGCTTACAGTTACAAATGACACCCCAAACTTTCCCCGGCATTCTTCCATGGAGACCTCATAAACTGTAGATTAATTCTTTTAAATATACGAACATAATCGACCTCAGCTAAGAGGAGGGAACTGAAGCTGTTTGCTTGCAAAGATAAGAAAGCACAGTTCATCTGTAGACTTTACTCTGTGTGTGGATGTGGGATGTCCCCGACAGGCTCTGGGTTGGAACACTCCTTCTCTAGCTGGTGGTCCCATTTTGTTTGGCTGTGGAGTCATCTGGAGGTGAAGATTAACTGCAGAGTCCATGGACACGGGCTTTCTGGTTTATAACCTTAATGCCTTTGGCTCTCTGCTTCCTCATCTGCACTGTTTTGAGTATATAGCCTCTAGCTCCTGCTATCACATACCATAACGAGGAGCTTCTCCAGCCATTACACTTTGCCAATCCTCAACTGCCAAAGTAAATCCTTTATCCCCTCAGCTGCCATCAAGTGGTGTATCCCACCAGGAGCTTTGTAATGTCTGCTTATGCTTTTTATTCTGGTGAAAGAACAGATTCTTTTATATTTCCTCTGGATCTATTCCTTACTGTTTCTTAGCATGAGAAATTCATGTTAATGTTCACAACAAAGGAAATCTTATGGTTGAGGTCCCTATAAGCATTTAATATATGAAGACAGCCACCAAAGAAAGCCCCCACAATCATTCCCTGTGTAAGCCCCACTTGCCTTCAGAATATCTAGAGGAGCCCATCCCCAATTGTTTAGCCAGCCAAGTTTCCCAGAGGTCTTTTGTCTTCAATTCTTGAGAGATGGCATTATAGGGAGATGCCATTCCCAAATCAGCTTTTATTGGGTCTTGAGGATTCAAACTATGGTGCACAAGGAGTGCTTTATCCACTGAGATATTTCCCCATCTCTTATGTACTTCCTTGTCAAGAGGCACTGCAAGCCCTTTCCAAGCTTTGATATCCAATAAAAACCAACCTTTTCCAGATTCAACACATCTCTGTGGGCTAGATAGTATCCTGTAGTGTATGGACAAGAGAGCATGAGATTGTCTGGAGTATTTATCTCTCTCTGTTTTGTGAATGCATGTGCAATATGGCCAACTTCCTCAATCTCTTGCTTCCCTGACTTCTCCATAATGGACTGTACCCTTGAACTACATAACCCAAAGTAGCCTCCTTCTTTTCAGTTGCTTTTGTTGGTGTACTTCGTCACAGCAACAAGGGAAAAAACTAAGAAGGAAAGTTAACAGCTTGTCTTATACAGCTTTGCATTATGGTAGGACAATTCAAGGCTCTAAATTGAGAATTTAACCAGGAGTAACGTTGAACTTACCATTCCTCAGATCCTCCCTCTGAGCTCACATAGGATGGAAGCTGAGGAGTGCGGAGGGATCAGGTGGGACCATGTATCAGACAAGGGAGCAGTTTTAGAGCCGTCCCACAGCCTCTGCCTCATGGCTGGTGACTGGCTAACTCCTTGATGGCAGGGTTACAGCAGCACAGAAGCACCTTCTCTTTTTACTAAATCTCGGTTCTTTGAGGAGTATATTTTTTAATTTTAAAATACATATTCATAAATGGAGAAGTATTTATGACTGGCTCAGAAGACTTGCAAGAGTGTTTTTGGTCAGGACTATTTTTCCTCTTACATGCTAACTCTGGGAATGAAATTGTGTGTTTCAAACACGGCTTCACTTTGCCATAACTCAGGAGAAGTTCTCTGAAGGTACTCTGAATGGAACAAATCCTGTTCCAACACTAAAACACATTTAGTCTCCTAGATGAAAATAAAAAATTCTCCAAGAGACTGTTAATTCAAAGCATTATGACCATAGTAATTATAATTTCAAAAGCGAATGTCTGTCAAGTGCTAATAAGATGTCAAACAATGTTCTAATTCCTTGCTACAAGCCAGTTCACTTAATTCTCCTAGCAGAATAAAGAGGCAAGTACTACAGTGTTCTCTAGTTTTGCAGATGAGGAAACTAGAGCATATTACTGAATTATTTGTCTAAAGCAGTAGCTCTCAACCTGTGGGTCACAAACCCCTTTGGGGGTCACATATCCATTATCCTGCAAATCAGATATTTATTTCACAATTCATAACAGTAACAAAATTACAGTTTTGAAGTAACAATGAAATATTTTATTGTTTGGGGTCACCATACCAGGAAGAACTGTGTTAAGGGTCACAGCATTAGGAAGTTTGATAACCACTGGTCTAAAGTCAGGCAGACCACGAGAAAATCAGAAACGAAATCCAGATGTGTCTGGTCTATGATATGGTCTCAGAAGTGCCAGTGAGCCTTGCAAGGTATTCTAGGTATTTCTGAGAGCCTTCTAGCTCTCAGGGGGTACAATAGCCTCAGGTGGTAGGCCAGGCTCTGCAAAGTGTGGAGAAAGGAGGGAGCATCCAGGAAGGGCTCTGCAGGACCATCAGTGTGAGATCAACACACAGGAGACTGTATGTGAGGAGGTGGATGGCAAAGTAGGAACACTGAGGTTCCATTTGGAGAGGCTCAGGCTAGAAAGAGTAAAATCTACCCTTGGACATTGACAAAGCACCCACTGAGTGCTGCAGCACCTGGATAAGCATAATGTCTTCTCTCATCCAGTCTGCATCCTATTCAACAAAGCAAAGTCAAGCCTGCCCTCCCACAGCCCTGGGCCTTCTAATAATATTTCTTGACACCAGGGAAAGGGACTTAGGAAGAACTGGAACATGTTAACTTGATTGTTGTTGTTGTTGTTTTTTTAAAAATCTGTTTATTTTTCTCCATTGAAAATTAAAACACCATGGAATATTTGGGGTGTGCATATGTGGTGGAAGGCTTGTAGATTAGCTGTTGATCCACCCCACCAACATTGTTGACTAATGGATGGCACCACTGTGTCTATTGAGCAAGTGTCTGAATTTTCAACTTGGTGGTTTTATTAGCATTCCCACTTACAATTCAAATGTGAAGAAATAAAGACGATTTGGATGTCAAAACTGGTGTTGAGAAAACAGGTAAACTGAGGTGGGTTCAATCAGAGTCGGTGATGGATCACTCAGCAGACTTTTCTCTGAGGGAACAAAGCTTGATCCTCCATGCTGTTGAAATATTCCCTGGGGCTGGTGAGAAACTATGTGGGGCTGGCAAAGGGAATGAGGGAACACACACACATTTACATACACACACTTACACACAGGTGCACACACACATGCACACAATGCATACACACATGCACATACATGCACATGCACACATACTCACACATGCACACACACGAACACACGTGCGCATGCATGCATACAACGAACCCATATGCACACACATGAACACATGTGCACATGCATGCATACAATGAACACACATGTACACATACATGCACACACATTAACATGCACACACATGTATGCACTCATGCACACAATGCACAATACACACATGCACATGAACACACAAGTATACACACATGCACACACACAGTGGATGACTCAAACTTAACAAACTCCAAGTACTTAACATACATACATACATACATACATACATACATATACACACATTCGGCAGATGGAGCAAAGCTCCAACAACTTTATTTTTTCTCCACAGTTTATATATCCCAGCAAAGTCTTTCAAGCAGCACAAAAATCACAATGTGGCTGCATTCTATTTTTCTTCTGCTGAAAGATTATTTTTAAAAAAAGCACAGTATTTCCACAATACCTTTACATGAATAAGCCTTTTGCATAATACAGGTAAAAGGCAAATTATTCCCAAGAACCCACATACAATCATAACTAGGTAACTTGTTATAGACTAATAAAGTGTAAACAAGCAAGGTGATTTTTCTGAGCCATTTTCTCTTACTGGAAGGCTGCAATTTATAGTTACAAAGAAATAATCAATTATTTTATTATTTATCTTTAAAAGTCATCTCATAAAAATCTTAAAAGAATCACAAATCTAAACTCTTATGTAAAAGCAATCAGTCATTTCTACTTCAAATCCTCAGGGTACACATCTACTCGTTAACAATTTTTTATTAAATCATATCCAGGAAGCTGAGGGCAAAAATGGGTACAAGAAATTAATCATCACCTTGATCACTAGCCCAGTTTTCGCAAGAGAGAACTATCAGCTAGTACTAATTGGGCTGCTACGTTTGTGTTCCTGTTTTCGTTTCCGTTGCTGTGAGCAGACACTATGAACAAGGCAGCTCTTATAAGGACAACATTTAATTGGGGCTGGCTTAGAGGTTCAGAGGTTCAGTCCATTATCGTCATGCCAGGAAGCATGGCAGCCTACAGGCAGGCATGGTGCTGGAGAAAGCGCTAAGAGTCCTACATCTTTATCCAAAGGCAGCCAGAAGGGCTTTAAGTTGTCCCCAGGATTTTCTATACCAAAATCCCTAGCTAAAACATCTTAACCTAACTTTGCCAACAATCTACATCTTCAAATTCTTTCTAAGGCTGGTGGATGTTACTAATAATCAACATCTCTAAGTCCTTTCTGGAGATGGTGGATGAGTCCTTAATCTGCTCCAGCAACAATGTTTGAAAAGACCAATCACTGTTACTGTAAGTGCCAATGACACTGCCCAGTGAGGGACTGGAAATCCCCTGAAGAGTTTTCACACATCTCCTAGATTAGAGTGATGTGATGACTGTGAGGACAAGCAGAGTGATGTTTGGTAACAGCATGAAGTCCTTGGGACATGCGATTCTTAGAGCTTTGTCTCTCCAAGGCACACCCATAGCAATCATGCTAACAATGCGTTCCATGAGTTCTAAAATTGTTTATTGTTCCTCTCTCTGTCTCTGTCTCTGTCTCTGTCTCTCTCCTCTCTCTCACTCTCTCTCTCTTTTTCTCCCTCATCCTCCTTCCCTTCCTCCCCCTCTCTCTTCCTGGCCTTGATACTTGGATGTTTAATTAATAATAAGATTATGTTTTCATTAAACGGGTCAAAAGCTAGTAAGTAATCAAAGCTATTTTAAAGGGAAGGTGTCCTTAGAGAATATATTGAAAATAATTTGAAAGGTGTGATGAGGTATGTGAGATATGGAAGACAACTCACATTTAAAGATTAAAGATGTATTAAGTATACACACACACACATGTTTGTGTGTGGTTATTTGTATATGAGTTCAGTGCCCACGGAGGTCAGAAGAGGGTGTCGGTTTCCCTGGGGTTTAAATTGCAAGCATTTATGAGCCACCTGATTTGGGTGTTAGGAATAGCACTTGGGTCCTCCACAAGAGCAGTATGGGTTTTTAATGGGGTTCCTACCCTGTGACTGTGTATGAATCATGTGTTTTTGCAGAGTTTTATCATCCTATGAATTATTCTATGAAAAACTCGTACTTAGATCACAGAGATCCACTCAAACAGACCATGATTGAGAACAAACATTGCATAGCATTAAGTATACACTGAGTTTTTTACTGTTTTGTTTTTATTATGATAATTATTTGTGTGATGGTGTCTCTTGTAGCTCACACTAGTCTCGAAGTTGGCCAAGGGTGGTCTTGAACTTCTGATCTTCATGGCTTAAGTTTCCAAGGCCTGGGGTTACAGAAGCACAGCACCATATCCAGCCTCTGCAGTGCTGGGGATTAAACCTCGTGGGCTCCATATATGCCAGGAAGGCACTCTACCGACTGAGCCCAGTCTCCAGCACCATCATGCTAATGTAAAGTACTCAGGTCCCGACAGATGATGTTTGCCCTGATTTTATCCAGTATATCAAACTGGATTTCAGACAAAGAGTCTTTAATTGAGAGCTTCAACATCTGCCTTCTGCAGTCTGCCTGTGTCTTGCAAGTCCTCCTTAGTTTTGTTAGGTAAACATTAGACATCACTCTTTTCAAGTGCTATTGGCTAATTGGTCTATTGCCATAAACATTACCTCCTTAGAGAATGCATAGAAAACAGTATCAATATACAAAAACACAAATGCGTTGCAGAACTTGGCAGACTCAAATCCACTTACATCAATAAAAATATAAAACCTTAGTATTATGGTTAGTTTTTACATCGGCCTCCTATAAATGGGGATCACCTGAAGAGGGAGCCTGGCGTGAAGACGTATCCTGATTGCCACCACTAATATGGAACACCTTTTGGTAGCAGCCCAGGCTAAAAGGGTGTGGCAGAAGAGGGTTGCTTTCCTTTCGCTCTCTCAGCCTTTCCTCTGGCTGGTGAGTAGTCTGGCCCTGCTGTTGCTGCCGATTCCTTCTCTGATATCAGGGCCAGCGTTTCCAGGCTTCCGCTGTGGATGAGGGACCAGCGGCAATCCATGAACCTTTCAGGATCAGGTGCCAGATTGGGACAGGGGAGGCACTCAGGCTTGTGGACTGAGAAACCACTGGGTTGTTGGCCGTCCTGGTGAAAGGCAGCTACTGTGGGGCTTATTTTACCTGCCAAGGCTCCCAGCCTCAAGGACAGTACAGAGTGACAGTCAGTTCTCAAGCTCTCAGGTGTGAGACAGTTGTCAATATGTCAGTGCACACTGACCTAGTAAATTCTTACACACACACACATACGCACACACACACATACACACACACATGCATGCATGCATGTGAACAGGCACACACATGCATGTATATGCCCATGCACACAACATGTACACACACACACATATGCACATACACATACATGAAATGCAAGGAAACAATGGACAACAGTAAAAGCCTAGAAAGGTGTGCTGTCTTATTAGGAAGTGAGTAGAGCTGGCGTTTCTGTATGAAGTTCAGATTTTAAAGCAAAAGAGTTCAAGTGATAAGATGATATTAAGCTGGTATTGAGTGGCTATCCAAAAAGGAAAACATAACCAAGTAGAATATATATATATTACACATACACACATACACACACACACACACACACACACATACACACACACACACACACATACGTTACTGGTGATTTAATACCATTGTTCTATCCACAGGGGAAAGGGTTTGTTAAATCTTATAATTATAACTATAACCATAACTACAACTATAACTATAGCTATAACTATACATGTATATGCCATATACCCATATAATAAATATAAAACCATTTATATGTTCTCTCTATATGTATTTATATGGAAATATGTGGTATATTTATGGTATCTTTATGTTTATGTGGATATATATGACATTTATGTCATAGTGTGAGATATAGTGTGGCTATATCATATATATATTACTGTGTATATATAATCATGTATATACAACTATGTATATGTAAAACCAAATGCATAAACATATATATAATTGGTGGTTTGAACAGGAATGGCCCCATAGACTCCTGTGCTTGAATGCTTGGCCATAGGGAGTGGCTCTATTAGGAGGTGTGGCCTTGTTGAAGGAAGTATGTTACTGTGTAGGTGGGCTTTGAGGCCTCCTATGATCAAGCTCTGTCCATTGCAGAAGAGACCTTCCTCCTGGCTCCACCTGACTTCCTTCGGATCAAGATGCAGAACTCTCAGCTCCTTCTTCAGAACCATGCCTGTCTGCATGCTGCCATGTTTCCTGCCATGATGGTAATGGAATAAACCTGTAAAGCCAACCCCAATTAAATCTTTTCTTTTTAAGAGTTGCCTTGGTCATGGTGTCTCTTCACAGCAATGACACCCTAACTAAGACACTATATATATATATATATATATATATATATATATATATATATATATGTGTGTGTGTGTGTGTGTGTGTGTGTGTGTGTGTTTATATATATATGTATATATGTGTGTGTGTGTATATTATTTTGTATATTGTTACACACATATAAATATTTATGGTTATATAGATATTTATTTGTACACACACATGCACATACACACCTACATATGGTTATAGTGTGTGATATTAACAAACTCTTCTCCCCTATGACTAGAAAGATGGTATCAAATCACCAGTAACACAGGAAGTTTTGAACAAAATTCCAGCCTTGAGCCAAATGGCATATTTAGAAAGAGTAACCAACAATAACAAATTATGGAGCCTTTACTCAAATTGGCCATTTTCAGAACTATCAAAACACTTTGAGCACATTGCAAGGGGCTGAAATACATTACAGTATATTCTGTCTACTGGTAAATAAAGCTAGAATGATGATAATGATGATGATGATGATGATGGTGGTGGTAGGTGGTGATGATAATGATTATGATTATGATGATAATGATGGTGGTGATCATATGATGATAGTGGTAGTGGTGACAGTGTTGATAATGATGATTTGGTGATGACTGTGCCTGTAATGATGACAATTATGATGGTAATGGTTATGGTGATGGTGATGGTGGTAGTCATGATGACAGTGATGATGGTGTTGGTGATGATTATGGGATCATTGTTATTATAATGATGACAATTATTATAAAGATGATGATGATGATGAACATAATAACTATAAGGTCCTCAAATGGATGCAAAAATAACCTCCTAAACAGAACAGGTAAGCAGAAAGAAATTACACTGTAAGTTACAAAATCCTTTTAATTCAGTAATTCTGAAAATGCCACTTCCTGACGAGCAGATAAAACATACCCAGGGCAGTGCATCCCAATGAATGCTCATTTTAGAACAGACTCACTCAGATTGGGGTACAGAGTTACCTCACTCACTCAAGGACCTGCATCACTGGAGATGGATTCCTTTTGCAACCCAAGACCTTCAACTTCGATTTGTGGTGAATTTCCTTCCATGGAGGAAAGATTGGGGCCTCTCAGCTCCACAGAAGAGCCCTGCCCATACACCAGGGTGCCAGAAGAGGAGCAAGACTCTCAAGTCTAGGTGGAAAGGAAGTGGAGAGTAAAGGACCGGAGAGGGAGGTGTCTCCAACTACCATGGAACGTCACACCTTAACTCCTAATCCCAGATTCTCAGATGCCTCCTCCCCCCCTCCTCTCTTCCTCTTCTTCCTTCTCTTTTTTTCCCTCTCTTTCTCTTCCTTCTCCTCTTCCTTCTCTTCCCCAGCTTGATGGGTCCTTAGCATAAAGATTTCTATCCACAAAGCAAAAGTTTAAACCCAGGAACCTTGGAACCTGCAGCCAGAGTCACACACTCACTGTCAGCAACTTTCTCTGACTCTTCCAGTCAATCTGTCCTTCTCTCTCTGGAGGCCTTGCCTCTGAGCCACACACTATTTTTACACTATTTTATAGCCCCTTATGGTGGCCAGGTTCAGGGTTTAAATATGGGACATGGTAGGTTTCCTCATATGAGGACCTATAGAAATATGGTAGTGGGTCGTTTACAGTTACAGGGGAGAAGGAAGTGATGCAGGGCTGAGAAGGGAGGTCTCAGGTTAGAGGCACACCTAAAGAGATCAAAGCCTTCCAGAATATTGGGCCACATATGGTTTAGGCTCAGGTGGATGACACCTCATGACACTGGTGCTGAGCATAACGCCTGTGTTGTGTTTTCATTACAAGTCCATCATTCCCATGGAAGTTGACTGAAAAGGAGCAGATGGGGAACAAGGTTGCATCTTCCCAGTGTGTGGAACAAGCTTGCAGTTCCTCCGTGGTGAGTAATGTTCTTTCTAGTGCTCGTGAAATACTTTTAAACATTTCCCAAGATCTAGATCCATGATGGCTGGTCATACACCTTGGCTGACTCTGGCAGATATGAGCTGCTCACCTTTTGTGTGTATATGGTAGACATATGTGGTCTTGTGAGTTCATAGTTTTGTGTGTGCATGTGTAAGGTATGTATATGCATTCATGTGTGATATATGTATTCATTCATGTTCATATTAGTGCATGTGTTGTTTTGTATGTGTAAATGTTGTATTAATGTGTGTGTACACTCACGCACACATAGATAAGTAAGATATCAACATTGGATACCTATTTCAATTGCTCTTTCCCTTAGTTTTTGAGACGATCCCTTTTACTGAACCCAGAGTCCACAAGTTTGGTGTGATTAGGTGTCTGTGTGGTCAATGAGCCCCAGGATCCATCTGTCTTCATGCCCGGAGCACTTGAGTGTTTTGTGATGTGCACCACTATTCTTATGCACCGCCATGCCTGTGCCTGGCTTTTTAGAAGGGTGAAAGGGATCTGAACTTGAGACCACAACGTTTGGGCAGAAATCACTTTAACTATGAAGCCATCTCCCAGGCTGCTTTGCCGCTTAGCAATGTGTGTAGTGAAGCAGGGTCTAAAGAAAACAATATCATCTTTCCTGGTGTGTCTCTCAACACAAAGTTGAAGGGAGTAAAATCAATATCTGTGCTTGTCATTCTCCCTCTGAACTAAACAGTCTGAGGAGGGCTGAGCATCATCTCCTTGGGTGAGAATTGGATTATAAGTGGCAGAGAAAAGAAAAAGAAAATCTGAGACCCAAATATGTTCCTCACTTCGTGGCTGCACAGTCCGCTGAGGAATTGTTAATTCCATATGTCACAGCTTTAAGACAGGCAACTCAGTTCTGAGCTTCGCTCCAGGCTCTGTGCTTTCTAAGCCTTTGTTCTTACTTTTTTTTTTTGTCTGAAAGATCTGTTTTTATTTTACATGTATGAATACTTTGCATGCATGTATGCTAGAATGCTGCATGCCTTTCTGGCATTTTTGGAGGCCAGAAGTGGGCATTGGATGTCCTGGAACTAGAGTTGTGGATTGTTGCGAGGCACTTTGTAAGTGCAGGGAATCAAACCCCCGGGACTCCTGGAAGAACAGCCCATGCTTTTAATCACCAAACCAGTTCTCCAGTTCTCATGCTTGTTTTTAAAAATCTATTATTAATACTTCAGTATATTATCTTTCTAGAAGATTTTTAGATAGAATGCTGATGAAAAATGGAACATATAAGAAAAGGTATATTTTTGTATATATAGATATAGCTTTGCTATTCTTTAAAAGAATTGTATGGGTGTGCATAAATTACCCTGGGTTCCATCTGCCCTTCTCCCCTCCATCAATAAGAACACTAATTCTATCATGCCCTTCACAAAATGAGCAATGCTTAACTGTATTCAGACCTAGGCTGAGGGATTAACACTCAGTGATAAACATCGACTACACTGGTCCTTTGACCTAGTGACCTTTCCATGCTGCTCAAGAGGCAGAGCTGTGTGAATTCTGCCTAGCGTATGTGGCACCCACGGTGGGCCCAAATATGTGTTCTGGGTTAGTGTGTTGCTAAGAAATAGATGTGTGTGTGTAGGGGGTGGGAGAGAGAGAGAAGTAGACAGAGAGGGGTAGGAAGACTAAAGGACAGAGAAAAACAGAGAGGCAGAGATAGAACGAGACAGAAAATGGTAGGAATGGAGGGAGGGAGGGAGGGAGGAAGAGAGAGAGAGAGAGAGAGAGAGAGAGAGAGAGAGAGAGAATTTGCAGTGGCAGAAAGTGAAGCCACAGGAAGTTGCTTGAATACATCCATCCATCCTACTGTCCCTAGATGTGATGTGCCCACTCTCCCACACACCCTCTCACTGGTGACCACACCCACATCATCCCATCCCACAGAACCTCCAGCTATGCCCAACAAAAGTTACAGCATCTATTCTTTAGTATACTCCTCATTAAGTCAAGAAGATGCTGTCAGGGATCAGCTTCCTGCTTCCTCTTGTTGTGGCTGGAAAGGTGTCTGTCTGATTGAACAGAAGACTTAGAAAAAGCCTTGACATTGTGGTCCACAGAGTCCAAGCAGAGAGCAAGGCACTCCTGCGATGCAGCAAGCATGCTGGAAGAAGCCTAGGGAAAATACAATTCCACGATGTTTCAATTGGGAACAGGGTGAAGTTAGCACACAGATTTGTACTTTCTTCTACCAGGCCATCAAGGACTACAGCATTATTCTGTGTACATCCAAGGGAGGTTCAGCAGGGGATCAGCAGCAGGTATTCATACCATGAGGTCTCAGAGTTGGTTAAATCCACAACTGCTCACCTGATATTTTTGTATGACTGTAATGCTGAGACCTCTGTGTAGTGATTCTAGGATATATTCCAGCCATTCATAACCAGGAAGCCTCTTTGATTTCCTTGAGGCTCACCATTTGATGATGGATGGCTCAGTGGTTAGTCAGAGCCAAAACACACACACACACACACACACACACACACACACACAGAGAGGGGGGGGTTTACATCCTTAGAAGGTGACCAAGGGTATGTCACCTCCGATCATGATGTCAGGAGGGAGAGTGAGGTGGCCTTCAGAGTGTGAGATTCCTGGTACATCCCAAATCCACAGCCCTGGATCCTTCAAAGCCCTGGTTTTGCTCTTCTAGGACACTTGGCCCTCTGCTAGAAGCAAGGAAAATGAACTGGTCAGAGAACTCTCTTCAAACCAGCAAGTGATTTGAGTTGAAGACAATACAGAATTCTCCCTGTCTTTCACTTTATAGTCCTGCTCCTATATGCAAAAACAAGTATTTGAGAAAGATCTTATCATCAGCTATTTACAAAACAGAGAGGTTTGTTTTTTAAGGTTTATTTTGTTTTCTGTGTATGGGTATGTCTGTGCAGGTATGTCTGTGTATCACATGCCCTCAGAGGGAAGAAGAGGACATAGGGACCCTGAAGCTGAAACTAGAGTTGGTCATGAGCCACCTGGCATGGGTGTTGGGAATTGAAACTGGCTCCTCTAGAAGAGAATCCAGTGTTCTTAACCAATGAGCTATCTCTCTAGCACCAAGAAACAGATCTCGATGGTATTATAATGGCCAGAATTTGGCAGGCTCTCATGACATTATTGGGGAAAATTACCTTGGGAATCATCTTCCCCCAAAAAGTGGCCTCTTGACGTTAGCTTGCAATTCTAATTATAGCTCCTTTTTAACAGCCCAGCTACTCATTATGACTATCTTCAGATGGAAACAGTACGGGCAGATTTCAGGAGAGGTGGATGTGCCTGAGTCTTTGTGATGCTCCTAGTGACTCAGCAAACTTGGGTATTCTAGGCTCACAAATCCAAGGCTGTGAATGCTAGACAATGTAAAATAGTTTGCCCCTATAAAACAACGGTTAGTGAGTCAGTGGTTTACTGCTGAGAAGCCACACCAGTAAATACAGCACCTCAATTCTTAGATAAGATATTTTCCCCCCTTGTCTTTGCAGTCTCACCCTCAAAGCCAAACACATTCATCAGACTGACAGAGCTTTGAAGGCAAGGGGAAGATTATGCCTTCATATCTCTGCAGAGCCCACTTTAAGCGCTACCTGGACACACTCACACAAGACTTTGAGTTCTTTCTGTCTTATTTGGGAAATTTCTGTGTTTTAAATGGCCTCATTTGGAGATGAGAAAGTGAAAGTTTTCCTATTATTTTCCTTATGGCCCTGCCTCCCAACATCATGCCCCTTCAAGCGATTATACAAAGCCTTGTGATGCTGTTCCCTAGTTCAGAATGCATTGGTCCCCCTCACCACCTTGCATTCATTCACAAGTCAGCAGGGATGTGACCATGAATACTTGCCCTCATGCAGCTTTCCATAAGAACAAAACAAGAAAGGAAAGGACTTCAGAGTGACAAATGCTGGCTCCGAAAAGGTTTACAACCAAGTCAGTTTGATAGACACAGCCTGGAATGGGGTGGTCGGGTTGACAAATGGTCAACAGAAAAGATTCTAGGAAGTGACAGGGCTTTTTCATCTAAGGAGGAAGAAAAGTAAAAATCCAGTCAGGCCAGGCAGCAAGGTAAAACTTTCCAGGGCAGAGCCCAGCATGGGCTAGCTCTACAGTGGAAGACAGGCTTGGGTGGGCTTACCACAGGCAACTACTAAACAGTTGCAGAATCTCAAAGGAACATTAAATGAAAGCAGCCCAAGCTTATACACAGATAATTGGTGTGTGCTAAACTTTGTATTCTTCTCCCCCAACTGTAATGGGCCTGGCAGAAACAAGTGTATTCTGAAGAGATACCTCTGCTTCTCAGTCTGACCATCAGACTAATGAAACACTGGAACCCACAAAATGTGAATTTCCCCAGGAATCTTATGCTGGGAGAAGGAAAAAGATCCTTTTTTCTTCTTGTCTTCCAGAAAGATTTTACAGTTATAGCAATGTGTCAGCCTGCCTTACAGGATGAGACTGAAGCCAGTAAGTGATGAGCCCGTGGAGGGTGGGACTTATCCACAACTGAACTCTTTAGATGTGCACATCTTTGGCCCTGTATTTAAACTTCAGTTTCACTGCATACTAATAGGACTTGAGGAATGTCCCTCTTTCTAGTGTAGCCACATTGGATACATCTCCTTTTTCATCTTTTCTCTATTAATTTGATTTCTTGAAAGGATTACTGAGGACAGGTAGCAGAACCTGGCTTAGAGCATGCAGGCTGAGATCTTTAAGTTCAGTACCATAACCATGCATAACTAAATAATAGGAAATTCACTAATCTTCTGTATTATTGTCAGCTGCATGGGCTCAGCCAAACTAGCTAAGACTCTTATTTCAAATCATTATTGTTTTTATGCAAAGGATTTACTATCTGTGCAGTAGTCCTGAACAACAGAACTGGAATCATCCTATGACAGTCACAAACCATTGACAATCTTACAGAAAACCATATTTTTTTCTATTAATATCTTGGGTAATCAATTAAAAATTGAAGCCAGCACCATCTTGACAATTCTATGGATTAAGAAGGCGATCAAAGCCTTTGCTCTGTTCCCTACGGCAGTGAGTCTTACCTGGATTACCATTCACGGCCATTTTCATCTTATCAAAAGCTGAATTAATTTCTTCCAGTCAAATGCCTGCATTTGCCAACAAGCTGCTGAGGTATTTGTTGTTGAATTTGATTCTGTTGGGTTTTTTTAGTTTCTTTGTTTTTGATGATTGAGTTATACAGCTTGTATACTGCAACAACAACAAAAAACCCCCAACCTAAACAACATCAACAAAAAAATAAAAACAAACAAAACAAAAAACAAAAAGAAAAAAAACCAAACCCCAAATTCTGTCAATAATGGCAGATGTAAATCCAGTAATGGGGTTTTCTGTGTCTAGGGGAACAACATGGAATAAAGATTGAGAAGCTTGTTTGTGAAACCAGTGATATCACCTGCCATACTAGTATCTACAGAATGGTGTTGATTCTAGTTGGAATAATTTACCTTAAATTAAAAAAAAAATCTTAAATGCTTTCTACAAAATTGGTGAAAATAATGACTGTTTGAAGTATAAAAATGACATTTTTTGTTCTTAAAAAAAAAGATTCTTTCAAGGTTGGAAAGATGGCTTAGTGGGTAAAGTGTTGGCTTCATGAATATAGAGATCCGAGTTTGAGTCTCCAGCACCTACAAAAAATGCCTGGCATAGGAATCCACACACTGTGTCTCCCATAGAGCCACAGCTCTATGAGAGACAGGAGGCTCAGGGAACACTGCTGGCTGGAAGCCTAGCTCCAGGTTCCGAAAGAGAGCCTGTCTCAAGGCGGAGAGTGATGGAGCAAGACACCCATATCCCTCAGGTCTAAGAGCTCACAAGTGGGCATGTACCAACATGCATGCGCACATATACAAAGCACACACACACACACACACACACACACCAAAGTAGTTCTTACAGAGAACACATAACTCGGTGGTGGAGTACTTGCCTAGCGTTTGTGTGCTTGAACAAAAGCACATCAAAACATTCAAGACACAGAATAAAAATGACTCTGTAAAAGTTACCCATGAGCACCAAGAGAATATAGCTTTTGCTTTGATGAGCATGATATGCTATGCTATGCTATGCTATGCTATGCTATGCAATGTTAAGTTATACTATGTAAACAACCCCATCCATACCCCCACCTCTCATCCCCATCTCTGCCTGTCTTCCTTCTATCTTATCTGTGGGCATCCTGTCCTGCAGTAGTGTAAGCTTTGAGAGGTGATTTAGCTATCACCTTCATCATCTTCCTCCTTCATCTTCTTATGGTTTTTCACAATAAGTTCAGTGTGGCAACCCAGATGCAGGAGAGGGTGTGAAGTGGGTTTACAAGGAAACACACTGAGACAGTCCATTTTCCAGTCCTTAGAATGTGTCCCAGGACACTCTGCAGAGCTTGGAATGTTCTAACCAGAGCCTCTAACATCCCCACCCCCCCCCCACAGGCACCAAGACTTTCCTCCTTGGAAAAGCATATATAGTTCTCTTTGAGGTGAACAGTTTCTATCTTATTTTTCCAAGCCTAGATATCAGTAACTCTGTCCTTTGTTCATCTGCCTTAAGTGTGCCTTGGTGGAGAAGGTGGGTGTTAATTGGACCTTTGGAGCGCAGTGATATAAGGACTTGGGTTTCCTCCTTAGTATGATTCAAAATAAAACAAAACAAACACCCAAATGATTTGGATGATTTAGAAACAATAAGAAAGCAAGCAAGCACACACACACACACACACACACACACAAACAGAAAACAGAGGAATTAGAGAGGATGTTCAAGGTTTGCAAACCTCTCCCCATTCTCTTTCATTTCTATGCTTTTTTTTTCTCTTTCAGGTGTCACTAGTGATTAAAATGAGACTCAAACAGTGCAACAGAGTCACAGCTACACTGAGATATGCACTGCCTTCAGGCCTGCAGTCATCAGTTCCTCGGGAGCCCATATGAGGTTCACAGCTTTCTGTAGAATGTGCAACAGAAATCTCTTTCAGCCAGTCCTGACTACTCTGTAAAAGAGAGGTGTCTGAATGTAGTTTCTGGCTTTTGTGAGACACTTTAATCTAATGTATGTATGTGTGTGAGGTCACATGTATGCAGATACAAGTAAGTGTTCATGTGAGCATACTTGGAGGTCAGAGGTCAATGTTAGGGTTCTTCCCCAGCTGTTCTACATCTTATTTCTGTTTGCTTTTAGTTTGTTTGAGACAGGGTCTTATTACATAACCCCAACTGGCCTGGAATCACCATGTAGACTATGTTGTCCTGGAACTCGGAGAGATCCTCCTTCCCATGCCTCTCAAGTGCTGGGATTGAAGGTGTGGGTCATTACACACCAGTTGCCACGTTTCTGAAACAGAGTTTCTCACTGAGACTAGAACTTGCTGTTTCAGCTAGACTGGTTAAGCAGCAAGCCCCTGGGGACCCTCTTATCCCTGCCTCCCAGTACAGTGATCACAGGCATACCTAGCCACATCCAAATGGATGCTGGGGACCTAATATCCAGTCTTTATGCTTGTGCAGCAAGAACTTTACCATCTTGCAGCTCTTTTTTAAAAGATTTACTTTTATTTAAGTGAATCTCTGTGTGTATATGTGTGAATGTACATGACACGCATACAGTGTCCTCAAAGGCTAAAACACGACATTATAGCTCCTGGAACTGGAGTTACAGGGAGTTGTGAGCTGCCAGATGAGTACTAGAGACTGAACTTGGGTCCTCCAGAAAAGCAACCAGTGTTCTTAAGCATAAACTGTCCTCCCTCTGACCCTCTGAGACATTCTTAATGAAAAGTGTTCTTCATGAATAAATTGAATCAATGTGATTACAAAGGTGTTTGTTTGTTTGTTTTGGCATGTCTAATTGTGGTTGGGACCAACAAAACCATCTGTATGTATTTATGACAGAGTAGCCTGTTCCATATCCAATTTTCAACCTCAGCATTAGTCAAACACACCTGTTACTCTAATAGAAAGAAGACTCTATTAAAAGAAACATGTTGTGCATGGAGACCTGCCGTCTGACAATATCCATGGGATCAGAAACAAATATCTGCTAGTCCAAGATAGGAAAATAGTGACAGACCAAAGTAATGATACCACCAATGTAGGTTTGGTAAAGCAACAGAGTTTACTGGGATTCCTTACAGGAGCATGGAGGAGACAAAGGCAGTGGTATCTGAAAGGCACTGAAAGCCCATCCCTGTATGTGACAGTTCAGGAAAGCTGTGACCTGGAGTTCTCTGCACAGCCTGAATCTACATCAATAGGTAAAAAGAATCTCTTTTCAGAAGGAGGCTCCTTTGGTCTGATTTTCCTCAGCAGTCCTTACTGCTCATAGAACCTTGGGGAGAGGTTGGAGCAGGCGGCTTGTTCATCTGTTCAGTTTCTGGAACTTCCTAAGACTTCTGAGTTGTGTACTTTCTGAGTTTTGAGAGCTTCCCTCCAGAATGGAATGTTTCAACACAGAGAAAATTGCTATAAAATAACACCAATGATGAACCACCCTATCGTCCTGGACTTGTGTGACTATTGTGGAGGGCTTGTGTGCAGAGTCATTCTTCAACTACATCTTAACTGTACTGCCTTTTAGCTTTTAGACATTTCTTTCTCAGGAGCCAATATTAAGTACTATAATGTTATATAGACACAGAGGCAGGGACTTAGGGTGAAAGTGCTTAAAGCCTGCACTGTTTCATTGTTGGGTGGTAGAGGTCCTCATGGAGATTTCTAATTGTCTTACCTTAATGAAAGAAACATAACATAAATAGCAAAATGTAACAGTGTTAAAAGTATGCTATTGATGGGACTGGAGAGATGGCTCAGTAGTTAAGAGCACTGAGTGTTTTTTCAGATGACCCGAGTTTAATTCCTAGCACCCACATGACTCCACACAACTGTCTGTAACACCAGTTCTGGGCTGAAGTCCTCTTTCTGGACTCTTCGGATCTTCATACATGTCGTGCACATACATACATGCAGATGAAATACTCAGACATACAAAAACACATTTTAAAAGCAGGCTATTGAATCTTCTGCTTTTATAGAGTCTTTCAAGAAAGTCTGTCTACAAATTCAGTAAATAGTTAGTATTCAAGAATCAGGTTTCTCCCACTTTTCTACCAAACGTTATTTCAGATCCATTACCTTGATTATCTTTACTGATAGAATCACCTCCGACCACTTTTCCATTTCAGGCAGCATCTTCTGCAGGTAGAGGTTGCACCCTCCTCTAGTATCAGGTGAGAGACACAGAAGTGTGAACAGGGATGAGTGAGAATCACAGTCTGCCACCAACCCACCTGACACTCAAAAGGTGAGTGTCACCTGCTACTCACATGGCAACACAGGCCAGTGCTTCCAAACATCCACAAAGCAAAGAAAACCCCGGATAGATGGATGCTGGTCACATATCTCTAGAATTCTGGATATCTCAAACGATGGAAGGAATTGACAAACACACTGCAGATATATCCCCCACCCCCATAGTGATTATCTACAGGTTCCCTTGGCTGGATGATCAGGGGTTTGTGGTTTGCTGACTGATAGAATGAAGACTAATTATCTGTCTAATCGTCAGAGACTCAAGTAAAATTCTGTCAAGGGTTAAGATCAAAACAAAACTCAGAGGGAGTGTGAGGCTGTATTTCTGCCATGATGCTATTTTGAGGTTGTTAATGGGGAAGGTCCCTACTAGGTTTGGGGTTCTGTTTAACATCCACTTGTCACACCTGATTTATCCAAGCCTCAACTTTTTATTTGTGAAAATTGAAAGGATGTGTTACCTATACAGGGTATTTGATACGTCAAATTTTTATGATAGAGAATATATGAGTGATTGCAGGGCCTGGGGGAGGAGGCTGTGAAGCCAGGGGAGCATGGAGCATCCTTGGTGGTGGTACCTGGGAGAGACGCTTCCTGGCACCTCTCCCTTGTCCATCTTCACCACCCATACCAAGCTCCCCACTTTCTTTTTTCCCTCTGCCCTGAGGCTCTTGTTTCCAACCGATTTTGCTCCAGGCTATTTACAAACCCCAAGTACTGAGTACAGAAAATCTCTTTGAAATTATTTCTCAGAGGGGTTTGTAGCTCCTAACCTCTTGATCTGAGAAAAACAATCATGATAATAGTTAGCATCATCAGAGATATCCCTGTGCTGTAGAGCAGAAGCTCTCCCAAGCCTGCTTAATCCTCACCATCACTACTTGAGGCGAGGTGGAGGCCACTGCCTTCTTTCACACATGGAAATGAACACTTACAGTGGGATGTCCCGCATTCTGAGCCACTAAAGTTAGTGGTATAATTTGAGCTCACACCCAGCTCGGATGTGCCCTGTTTTAGGACTCTGACATTGTTCACACTCACTGGTGCAGGTTGGCATGTTTCCAGGGAAGAAAGTTCTGACTTGTAGCATATAAGCATCACGTGTAATTCACACGAGGCTGCTCATGCTTGCTACTGTGTGGAGAGGTTGAAATGACATCATGGTGGCCCTTTAAGTGATGGGGAGGGCAGAGGTGGGAGTAAACAGAAGAAAGGGAGAAATATCATTCAAACAGGGAACACAAATTAGAGAAAATATACATTTTCTGGACCTGCCTCTGAGGTCAGTCCATCTGGTGCAGTTTGCATGGTGTCTCTGTTCTGCATGAGCCCTTTCCTCTGTCCTCCATTTAACACGCAGTGACTGATGGAGTGAGTCGGCTGCATCTGCTCAGGAGGAGTTCACGTCCAACCCTGGCCTTTGTTGTTTATCTCAAGCCCCAGACATCATCACTGTTTCATACACTCCCAAGTGTTCATTAACGCAGCAGACAGAAAATCGTCATTATTTGTGGATTAACTGTGAAACAACATCACCTGCTCAGTAACATCCATCTGAGATCTGCAGAGTGGCAAAAAGTCCGAGTTGCCCACTGTCATGTAGCAGCCTCCTCTGGAGCAATCCTCCCAGTAGAATCAATGCCTCCAGGTAGACAGAGGAGGCAAACACCACACAACCAGGAACATTGGAATGCGAAAGACTCACCCGGGCTCCCTCATGATTGTAGAAGCAGGAAGCAATTGCTGAGAAAAAGGGGGCACCCACAAGAGGCTTTGTGAGCTAGAGAGCTGCTTGCCAACCCTACAGAGAGCTTGGGCTAAAGCTTCTGGGAGTCGCCACTCAGGCTAGAGTGGGCCTTTCAATGCTGCAAGTGTTTTGGAGCCATCAATGCTCCCATAAGTAATCCTTCAGAAGTATACTTCTGTAAGTGACCCCAATAAACTTATTGACTCACCAATCCAGACTTCTGCAGAATAATTTCTTTGGTTTGTCACTGGTGCCCTATCTAGGGCAAGTAGATATTTGTTCATGTCACACAAGAAAACATATTACCTAAATACATGAACCAACGGAGTATAAGCAAGTGTCCTATGACTTTTTGAATAACATACTTTTTGAGTGCATGTCCGTCCGCTTGTCGATTTTACTGTTTAAAGGGTCCTCTGCTTGATATTAAGGTATGGTGGAGAGACCCTAAACACAAGAAGACTTAGTCTGCAAGTACCTGTGTTAAATAATACCTGGGACTTTGTTTAGGCGTGAATCACAACACCATTGGCTTTGAGTGCAATGTGGATGAAACATTTATTAAATAAGGTGCCATTGAGCAGAAATGCATCAAATAGGTTCATATTATTAATCTGCTGAAAGGGGAAGTAATGGCAAATTCAGGCTTGGGGTCTACTCTCAGTTGGTAGAGTGCTTGCCTAAGCATTTATGAAGGCCTGGCTCCAGTTATTAGCACCATGAAAGACAGGAGTGCTAGAGTACGACTGTAGCCTCAGAGCACAGGAGGTGAAGTTGATATTCCATTTTCCAACAGCCATTTGCTTGTGCCCATGCCTTTGATGATGTGTCCCATCCCACACCTGCCCCTGTCTTCTGTCACTGAATGGTCAGCCCTAACTGTGGACTTCACTGGCTTAGACTGCAGTATAAACACTTTTCTCTGTTAGGTACACTTAGCTAGGATACAGAATAATGAGCTTCTGAATGGCCCTGGGTCAATCTGGAAGGCCAGACATGATTTATGCAGGTTTTAAGCAGGTGGGGCTCACTGACCATGCCCACCCTATGTTTAAGTCCCTGGGGCTGCTGTTTGGGCTTCTGTACTTTTTGGAGTCTATTTGTCCACTTAAATCTGATGCAAATAAAAATTTCAGGAGCTTCACAGAACAGCTCCCTTGCTTTCCTTATGTTGGCCTAAACCTATTTCTATTTTCTTCTAACGATGACGCAGCTCAGTTCTTCCTTCCATCTTGAATAGGCTTACCATCTTCCCTCTCTTTCATTGACCTGTGCATCATCAGTTCACAGTCCTGGATACTACCTTCAGGGAAGTACATAACACTGCACGGCCAATGCCTGTTCATAAGCGCATCTCCTAATAAGCCCATGGTGTAGAGGCAGAGACAGACCCTTAGCAATCCACACTGGGTAGTGAGATGGTGATTCTGGGAGAGCTAAGGTGATGACGGTGAATCCCGTATTCCTGGTGTTCTCGTCTTGTCCTAAACAAGGCGCTGAGGTACTCATGTAAAGGGCCAAAAGCAAAGACGCAGACTCAGAGGCTTGGAGGATGGTTCTGAACACATGAACGAGTCCTCGGCTTCCTGCACAGAGTCTAGAAATGTCTTGTGAAAGGATGGCCAGAAGGACTTGTCAAGCTCAAGCAGTCAGCCTCCCGGAGGCTGAGAGGGAGGAATATTAAAGTACCACCGCTCATAAGGATTGGAGCTATGCTCCATTTACAAAGATTTTCTAATGTGTCATAGGACAATCTCCGATCCATCTCTATTGGGCTTTACATTTTTAACTAGTACCACATTTGACTTACAGAAGACTTTTTATTTTAGTAGAGTACAGGGCATTGTTGATTAAGTCACTTTCTTGTTGCCATGACGAAAACAGCCTAACAAAAGCAACTTAAGAGAGAAAGGGTTTCTTTTAACACAGTTTGCCTTAGTTAGGGTTGCTATTGCTGTGACGAAACACCATGATCAAATGCAACTCGGGACGAGAGGATTTATACTGTTCCTGCTTCATCTCCGTTTATCACTGGAGAAGTGAGAATAGGAACCCAGGGGTTGCAAGCTGGTATGGAGGCCGTGGAGGAGAGTGTTGCTACCTGGCTTCCTCAACATGCCTTCTTCCTAGAACCAAAGGACTCCCTCCTCAGAGTTGGCCCCACCCACAGTGGGCTGGCCCCGCCCCCATCAATCACTAATTAAGGAAGCACCCTAGTGGCTTGTTTACAGCCTAATCTTATGGAGGCATTTTCTCAATTGAGGTACCTTCTTCTCAGATGACTCCAGTTTGTGTCAAGTTGACATGAAACTAAGTAGCACACAATTCCAGAGGGACAGAATACAGATTGGGTGGCAGCTGGCTTGGTGGCAGGATGGGAGGCTTCAGAGTTGCATACAGCTCCACTCGTGGGTTTTTTCTGCTTCAATTGTGTTCCTTTGCTGTTTTTTGTTTCATTTGTTTTAGTGGGGGAGGGGTTATAAAACTGCAGGGCAGAACTGAAGAAACAGCAAGGGATGAACCTAACCTACGCCCCCCCCACTCCCGACCCCCCCCCACACACACAAATGTAGCAGATGTGGAGCTTGGTCTTCATGCAGGTCCTCCAACAACAAGAACAGGGGCTTATCCTGACTCAGTTGCCTGCCTGTGGATCCTGTTCCCCTAACCAGGCCCCCTTGTCTGTCCTCAGTGGGAAAGTGCAACAGTGACTTGAGGTGCCAGGGTGGGTTGCTACCCAGTGGGAATCTCCCCCTTCTCAGAGGTGAAGGGAAGGGGAAGATGGGGGAAGGGTCCCTGTGAGGGGGGACTGGACGGGCTGTGTCATTCACGATGTAAAGTGAATAAATAAATTAATTAATGGGGGAAAAACATTAGCTGCTTTTGCAGAGGACCCACATGGGCTGAAATCCCAACTCTCAGAAGATTTATAACAACGGTCATTCTTAACTCCTGTTACAGGGGATCCAACATCCTCTGTGGTTTCCACACACACACACACACATACATGCAGATGAGAAACTCAAACACATTAAATAAAAATAAATAAATGTTTAGAGTATTAAAACCTCAAGGTCTGCCCACAGTGACTCATTTTACCCCTGTGAGGCTGCACCTCCGGAATGTTCTACCACCTCACCATCAGCACCACCATCTGGGCACCTAGTGTTCAAACACAGGAGCTTATGGGGAACCTTCCAGGTACAGCCCTTTTATTATTAATTACTGTAGCTCAATGCTGACACGTCCTTGACTAAATCCATGTATGGGAGGCAACAAGTTTATGATACTTTCCGTCCACATTATCATCTTACAGAACAGCTTCCCAATCTTAAAAAGACTGTGCTCTGTCCATGCATCTCAGATCCATCCCCCAGACCCTAGTGGCCGCTGCCTTTTGATTGCCACTGTAGTTTGGCTTTTCCAGAGTGGAATGGAGTTGGAGTCACTCATTACACAGTTCTTTCAGACTTGTTTCTTTCATCTAAGAGTATGCATTAAAGATTCTTTCCTATCTTTCCACAGCATGCAAGATCATAAAAAACTCCATTGTATATGTGTATTGTTTAAAAAAAAAAAAAGAAACTTGATTTATTTTGTTGGGAGTAATTCCACTGTGTGTCACTAAACAACAGTAACAGTAAATAAACAAAACTGAAGTGAGAATTTTCAAAATTATAAAGGAGTTGAATGTTTGGAAATGATACACACATTGTAGAACAGAACCAACCAACAAATAAACAGACAGACAAACAAACAAAAAACGGAACAAAAGAGATGCAGAAATACACAAGTTCTCTGTCCTTTTAAAAGGAAAAGCATTTAAAAGATATATTTATATTATGTGTATGTGTGTGCGATATCCACAGGTACCAGAAAAGGGCCTCAGATCCCTGGGACTTGAGTTAGAAATGGGTGTGAGCTGCTCGCTGTGTAAGTGTTGAAAGCAGAGCCAAGATGCCTGGAAGAGCAACAGGTATTCTTACCTGCTGAGCCAAACGGGGAAGCCTTCTAAATGCAGAGAATAGTGCTAGACATGAATCTCTTTCCTTGGAACTTACACTCAGGTGGGAAAAGACAGTACAAGAGACAGCACAGACAGCCATGCTGGTGGTCGCTTTGACGGTAATGCAGTGGGGTGAACAGAAGCAGGGTGAACATAGAGAAAGCTTTTCTAAACTGAGATCTGCCATAATCTGTAGAGCATCTCCAGAGATTCTCAAGGAAGGATGGACGCCCGTCAGAAACCTACATGGCCAGAGATGACATGTTACCTTGCCACTTCCACAAAACACATGGCATACGCAACTCTAGGAGGAAGAGGTTTATTTTAACTCATAGTTTTGGGTCCATCATGGTGCAGAAGTCAAAGCAGATGTTGTGCTGCACACAGTGTTCTGGTTAGTTTTGTCAATGCCACACAGATCTGGGAAGAGGAAGCTTCCCAGAGGAACTGTATATATCAGATAGGCCCATGGGCAAGCCTGAGAAGAGGTGTTTTCTTAGTTGATGATGCAGTATGGGAGGACCCAGATCACTGTGGGCCGTGCCATCCCTGGGCAGGTGGTCCTGGGTGCTGTAAGAACACAACAAGTTGTGAGCAAGTCCCGGGAGCAAGCCAGGAAGCAGCCCTCCTCCAATACTCTGCACTTCAGTTTCTACCTCAACGTTTTCTCTGACCTGAAAGGGTGATCTGGGTAAACCCTTTCCTCCCCAAATTACTATCAGAATGTTTCATCTCTGGCTACAGAGCCACAAGGACACCCAGTTGGGAACAAGAGATAAATGGGCATCAATGTTCAGTTAGCTCTCTCCTATTTGTACAGTTTATCTGTCAAGTTGACAATCAATACGAAACACCCAAGCGAGGACCCATGATGGTTGTATGCCTGACACCATATAGACATCGATTCTATGGTTCAAGAATTCAGTCTTGAATTAACATTGTCTGGCAATACTGAATATTAAAAAGCTGATTATGGGGGAGGGAGCACTCCATTTCATGAGACGCCATCCAAGCTTGTTGTCACAGTCCTGTGACTGAGAAATCACAAACAAATGAACACCAAATCATTGGGTTTTGCTCTGAGGATCTACTGTTGTTACCATGGAAACTAGCTGATGTCCAACTTCCAATCCAGAAGATGCTTGATGTCAGGATCAGTAGCATGGAGCCTGGTGCAGAATAAAGCCAGGCTGTACGGACATCAAATATTTTGCAGATCACACTCAGGTATGTTAGAATTCCATCATGGTGAAAAGAATATTGATACAAGTTAGGGAGCTGAGAGATTCATTTTGACTTGTAGTTTAGGGGTCTCAGTCCACCTTTTCTTTTTTTTACTCCATTGTTTTTTGGGGTTATAGCAAGGTAGCATATCATGACAGGGATTATAAGGTAGAGAAAAATCATTCACCTCGTGTCAGCTAAGAAACACAAAGGAGACCGAAGGGACTTGGGTTATACAGTTTCCTGCAAGGGCTTGTTCCCAATGACCTAACTTCCTCCCATTAGGCCCCACCTGATAAAGATTTTACTGCCTCCAAGCAGAACCATGAACTGGAGACCAGCCATCAATACGTGGGACTTGGGGGATATTTTAGATTCATACAGTTTTGGTTAGTTTTTCAAGTTGATATACTGTAAGTTCATCTTAGAAGAAGGAATTTCATTGAGAAATTATCTAAATTAAATTGCCCTTTGGATATGTCTGTCAAAGACTGCCTTGGTTGTTATTTGACCATCCCATTGTGGGTGGCATTATTCCCTAAGCCGGGTCCTGACTTGTGCAAGGATAAAATAAGTTAGTTTAGCCCAAGCAAGAGAGGATGTGTTTATTCTCTCTCTGCCCTTGACTGTGGATATGATGTCACTAGATGCCCGAGTTTCTGCCTGGACCCCCCACCCCCACCCCCAAACCCGCTTCATGGTTGGACAGCAGCCTGGGACTGTAAGCGAAATAAATTCTTCCATTCTTTAAGTTGTTTTTGGTCAGGTATTTTACTGCAGAAATGGTACCTAGAATGCAGCTCATAAGAGAGGATGCTGGAAGGATCTTCTCAGCAATATCAGCAAATTCAAGGTTTCACCTGCAGAGTTAGACTCTGTGCACTACAGCCAAGGAGACTATTCTTTTGCTCACTCAGAATGTTCTTAAAAATGAAGGCACCGCCTTGAGACACCACTGAGAAATCGTACTCTTTATCAACAGAGATGTCTCGAGGCAGACAGGTCCAGAGAGTTCAGTAATTGGATAATAGAAAACATATGTCATTTCCAGTTTTGGAAGTCTGTCATTGAGACTATATGTTTGCAATTTTCTCCTTTCCAGTATATTTCTTTCTCTCTGAAGTCATGGTCCCGAGGAAGCCCTCACCAAGAAAAACAAACTTAGGCTGGTCATCTGTCAGTGAATATGGAGGTACTGGTGTCATTTCTAGGAAGAGAATGGAGTAATTGAAATTCTCTCCACAAGACTCCTGAACAGTTTCTATGTCTCCAAAGCTGGTGATTTGAGGGATGATTTTTAATTCTGCATTTTAACAATGATAATTAGGTACCACTGTAGACATGATTCAAACAAGAGGTAATGGACACTGTAGATTAATGTGCTTAATGGAATGTCTTTAATCATTTGAAAATGATCTAGGTCTATGTTGCTACCCCTTACCTTTCAATCGTGGCTTTTATTACTTGAAGACATTACTTCAGTGTTCAAGGAGCCTGTACAGATGGAAGCACAGTACATTGGTTTTCTGGAAAAAACAATTAGCAACATACATCAAAATGCTTAAGGATATACTTACCCTCCGAACCCATAGACCTACTCCGCAGCAGTTCTCATGGGGGCCTGTGATTGATGGACTGGGTGTTCCAGGAAACCCCCACTTCCTCTGATTCTGGAACATTCTATCTCCCTTACAGAGCCCCTTCAGGCAGCCATGGAGTTGACCCCCTCCTGCCTTGAGAGGCATGCATCACAGGTTTCAAAGGTTAGAATGTGTGACTCCTCGGGCACTGTGTGCCTTCCAGTGCTTGCGGGACTAATGCAATCCCTCAGGCAGTGAAGTGTTCAAGCCACATTGTGTTTCTCTGCATGTTCCCTTAGAAGCCAAGGAAACATGGAAGCTTGACAGGACAATTGGTCTTACACATCAATCTTGTGTAACTTCTACAGCTTGCAAATGTTATTGTATCCAGGCAACTAGAGTGTATTGATCCTGGCAATTACCACCATATTCTTTTTTTTAGATAGTTAATATTTTTTAATAGTTTAACAGTTAAGTTTAATAGCTATAATTTCAGTGCTTGTCAACATGAAAACTGAAAACAAGTATACAAAACAGTTGATAACTACTTGTGTATTGAAAGCAGTAAGAGATTCCACGACACCAAATAAACCAGTTCTGAGGTTTCCCCAAGATATATTTAACAGCCCCAGCTTCTTCAGTGTTTATCAAAATACAAAATGCAAAAGAAAAGAAAGAAGAGGTCATCTTTTGATGGCAAATCGGACCCTCGCAGGCTGAGGGAGGAAGCCACTTCACACATGGAGATGAGGCTGCTCCAGGATGTGGGTCTGTAGTGGACCGACCCTCCCACCTTGCACACACTCCAGGTGGTGAGACCCAGGCCTCCTGCCAGCACGTCTAAGTGGGCCCAAGAGTAAGCTGGGTATGCAGAATGCCTTTGGACCTGGCCACACACCAAGTACAATCCAGGCCCTGCACCCCACAATGGCTCCCAGCCCACCCCTAGGAAATCGTGGGAGGACAACCAATGCTATGGAATGCAGGTGACTCAAAGACAGGTATGTCACTGGGGCTCTACTGTGCAGGTCCTTGCAGCCGATGGCAGTTTGTCTGTCACCTTCTCTTCTGTTCCCACAGGGAAACAGGTGACCTGATAACTAGCATTCAGTCCATTAACTGCAAAATCTACTAGGCATAGTCTCCATTCTGTGTGTTCAAGTGTTCTTGTCCTGTGTTTTCAAGTATTTTTTCAAAAATGCACTAAGTTTGGGTTAAAAACCAACCACCAAATGGAGACACCAGTCTACAGCCCAATTGCTCCCAGAGATCAGGTGCCCCTACACCCAAATCCCTTCTCAGGACTGACAGTGAGTTCTCTTTTTACAATAAAAAAAGCTAAGTAATATTGCATATTACTTAGTACCAGAAACTGCCTCAGTGGAAACAGAAACTATTTATATTAAATAAAAACCTGGCTGCAGGCTGTGTCTGCACCTGTGCAGCCTGGCGCGATACACAACGTGACCAACCCATGGAGACAGCTTCTGGCACTCAGGACCACAGAGTAGTTCATTTGCCACCTGAGAAGAAAGCTGAGGGCGGAAGTGAGGGGGGAGGGGTCTGTTTCACTTCTGGTTCTGGAGTTGATTAGACAGCCAGTCTAGACTTTCATAGAGCCCGTCTCCGCTGGTGGCACAGGTGGCTTGAATGTACCAGTTCCTGTGGCATAGAGACTGCAGTCCCAGCTTGTCTGTGATGTCAGCCGCGTTCATGGCATTGGGGAGGTGCTGCTTGTTGGCGAACACCAAGAGAATGGTATCTCGCAGCTCATCTTCAGCTAGCATCCTCGTGAGCTCTTCGCGGGCCTCGTTCTCATGCTCTCTGTCCTTGCTGTCCACTACGAAGATCAAGCCTTGGGTGTTCTGGAAGCAGTGGCGCCACAGCGGCTGGATCTTGTCCTGGTCGCTCACATCCTACACAGTGAAGCTGAGACTCTTGTATTCAACAGTCTCCACATTGAAATTGATGGTGGGAATGGTCGTCACAGGTGGTAGCAATATGGGCCAAAGACCTCCTCAATGGACGCTCCCAGCCAGGCGTTGGTTTCGCTCCCACTCACCATATTCTTTGGTAATAAAAGTATGAAAAGTCTGATTGCTCTCAGTTAATGTTCATAGCCTCAATTTTTCTGGGGACCCTCCAACTGGTCCGATTTAATTCCTCTTGGCCATATCAGGTAATCTTGGCCTGGTAACTGAGGGTAGGCACTTCTAAGTCTCCTCTTCTTTCAGTCCATGTGTTGACCTGCAGTGATCTCAAGCCCACTCTCCATCCGTGTTCAGGATCCAAGATAATCAGCACATATTATCATGAGAGTATGGTTGGACCTGACTCTGTTGCTGAGTTCTAGAAGGATCTATGGACTACAGTGACAATTGCAAAGGTTTTTTAAATTGTTATAGTGTGTGTGTGTGTGTGTGTGTGTGTGTGTGTGTGTATGTGTGTGTGTGTGTGTGTCTGTCTGTCTGTCTGTGCTTATGTGTGAGTGTGGGCATGCATGTGTGCAGAAGCCAAAGGCACCAGGTATCCTGTTGTATTAGCCTCCATCGTTTTCCCTAGAGACTAAATCTGAGCAATCTGCAGCCACCCTCCTGTCTCAGCACTCCCTGCTCCAGGCCCTAGGCCCCTGGCCCTCAACATAGACATTCACAGACACGTGAAGAGCCATGCCTGGCTTTTTATACGGGTTCTGAAGACTTGAACTCAGGTCCTCGTGCAGACAGCATCCTTACCCACTCAATCATTTCCCCTGCCCCAGTTGTTTAGTTTTATTTTATCATACTTTATTATTTTTTTTCTGGAAAGATGTCAGATATGAACATATTGTGAGTGTTCAGTATTGGTGAGATGAGTCAAGACATAATTCAAAAATATTGAGTACCTTGAGCCACCCACTCCTGAAGTTAGACAGCCTGGGATTTTTCTAAGATTGTCATAAGCCATTTTGAATTTGCATTATAGTAACTGAATATTACAACTTTCACCTAAATATGTTAGGTGATGTTTCACAGAGTTTTCTTTGGTGCCTATGTATATTAGCTTTCCCCAGACAGTAAACAAGACCTCACATCTAATACAAAGTAACTAATAATCCCATTGCTCTGAGACATTCTATTACAAAAGAAATTTTATTTATGTTGTTTTGTGAAATAATTGTGCCTTAGCATACAAAATACAGGATATGTTATGACATTTTTATACGTATCTGTCTTCTAAATCTTCTTATTGACGATCCCTCTCCCATTGTCCCCCAACCTCCTATACCAACATCCTCATCTTCCAAATAATTATATTCTCAGTTTTAACACCACAGACTTGGTTATTTTGTTTTTGCATCTCTTCCCTATCCTAGTACCTCTTCTTTCCCCTTGTCTCCATCCCCCCACCTCTTTCTCTCTCTCTCCCTCCATTCCTACCCCACACATAAATACACACCTCCATAGTCAAGAAAAGGTGTTTATCTTCCTCTGAGTCTTTACTTGACACAAAGGCCACTGGTTGCAACCATTTTACTACAAATGCCGTAGTTTTGTTTTTCTTTGTAAATAAACAAAATCCCAGTGTGTCTGTGAACCATAGTCTCACCATACTCTCCTGCCCATTCATCTGTTGATGGGCGTCTGGGCTGGTTCCATTTCTTGCCTGCTGTGAGCAGTGCAGCAATGAATATGGATGTACAAGTGGGGGCCTTTTTCTCACTTCTGTGTCCCCATACGTTCTGATCTGCCCTGCTTGACAGATTCAGCTGTAGATATTATCCGTTCTCCTGGAACTTCATGCTTCCATGGCTACCCAGCAGGGGAGGGCCGGCGTGAGGCTGCAGAGGCTGATGCACCTGTCCATTCAGACTCAGACTGTCACACCCCAGAGTGCTTTCCAGTGGATGGCATCTGTTTCTTGCCACCCAAGTCAGAGCTACTTTTCCTATGAACCTTTCTGCTCAGAGGAGCCTCTTGTCCAAGATACCTGTGTATTTTGGATTGTCAGCATTTGTCCCTCCAGCTCTCCACAGCTGCCTCCCAGGACCGACTCTTACCCTGAGGATGAGGTAAGTTAATTTCAAGTTCCTTTGCTTGTGGTAGCTCCCTGTTCTCACAACCCCAGTG